>NW_015112781.1:632219-633389 GCF_001443285.1 Poecilia latipinna | reverse complement strand
TCCTGCAGGGTATCTGATTACTGATAAGGCATAGCTGTTTATTGCACGGATCTTGTTCCTGCTATTGAGCTGGCTTCTCAGGACTTGCCTTAGTCATTGGAGGTATTTGGCAGTGGGTCCTTTCCTTGCGACCTCATCGAGGTTGCCATTTGCTTGTGGTATTCCCAGGTACTTGTAACTGTCCTCAATGTCTGCTATGGACCTTACCAAGCTCCGCCCAGAAACGCCCCCTAAAATCCCACGTGGCTGCATGTTTCACAAACAAAGCCTCGCGGAGCTTAGTTTCTATGTAAACATGGCGTCTTTCATTTCGACTGACTCTCTGCAGAGTATTTCTGAGTCGATTAGTGTAGCAATTCTGACGGATTTTCAAAAAATATCGGACGGATTTTCAAAAAATATCAAAATAACAGGGGAACCAACAAGTTCATGTCATCTTTTTTGGACGACATCAAGGTGTTTGAGCCACGCGATGCCTCCAACATTGTGCGCGTCGCAGCTAAATGCTACCGGTCGATGAGGAAAACAGCAGATTCTCACACCCTCAGTATAAATGTAGCTGTGGACAAGATCACTGATGCCTGTTGTTCTTGCAAGGCTGGGTAAGTTGGCATTCATGGTTTTGAGGGTTATTTTTGAAATCAGTGATTTCTGTTGTTGGCAAATGTTTGAGTGTGCCTAGACCTGATAGACTGTACTCGGTGCTAGCATGGCTAACACGATTACAGTTTAGTAAAAAGCCTTTTCAGGTCAAATAAAAATTTTAATGTATGTCAGATACGGTACACATTGCATATTGATCTGTTCACCTAACGTAAGACTGTGTAACAGACAGGCTTCAAGGTGTAGAAGTTGTATCGGTACATTATGCTGTACTTAGCTAAAAGGTTTTCATAATGAATGTGTTTATTATTGACTTTTTTCAGACTTGGGGGTCATTATTCACACGTTATAGGCCTCCTTAAGACCTCGCAATATTTCAAGCTTCAGCATTCAAAAGGGATCGGGAGGTGCTGGTGCCTATCTCTAGCTAACGTTCCGGCGAGAGGCGGGGTCACCCTGGACAGGTCGCCAGTCTGTCGCAGGGCCACTCAAAATATCCCGATTCACTAAACACAAAGAAAGCAAAGCAATAATACTTACACCAGCACACACTCCTTTGTTCTTATT
>NW_015112781.1:593413-629176 GCF_001443285.1 Poecilia latipinna | reverse complement strand
CACGTGGTAGCTGCGCTGTGACGTGAAATGGGCATTAGCCAATGAAACGTGACCCCTGTGGTAAGGTCCATTGTTCCTTCTGGGAGTGAGACCCCTTCTGTGTGGACGACCTTCCCTCTCTTTGTAACCATCCGGCCACACTTCTCTAGTCCGAATGACATCCCAATGTCAGTGCTGTAGATCCTGGTGGTGTGGATCAGTGAGTCGATGTCTCGCTCGCTCCTGGCGTACAGCTTGATGTCACCCATGTAGAGGAGGTGACTGATGGTAGCCCCATTCTTGAGTCGGTGTCCGTAGCTCGTCTTGTTGATGATTTGGTTCAGGCCTACGCAGAACAGCAGTGGGGACAGAGCGTCTCCTTGGTATAGGCCACATTTGTGCAAGTGGTTTGCAGTTGGCTTCAAGGGTGATTTTCCACAGCCTGTTAAGGAAGAAAATAATATCTAAATTAATTAACTTTAGAAAAAGCCTGGCTCTCTCTTCCTCTGGATCCCAGGTCCTCTCGGCGAGCCACGTGTAGCCACAAGGAAAACAACAATGCGTGTTGACGTCACAGAATTACAGAGTTTAATCCAGTATAAGACAATGCATAAACTTACACAGAAACTGCAGAACAACAGAGACATACATTCATTTACGTGACATAAATGGAAAGAAGAAGAAAAGCAAAGATGTGCAAAGACATCTTTTGAGAGTTGCAAGAGCAAATCTAATTTGTTACTTCTGTGTAGAAAATTTTATAGTAAAAGGTGTATTCTTATCTTTAATTTATTCAAAAAAGGCGTATCTTTGCTCATCCAACCAGGAGCTATCTCTGACCCTCTATCTGAAGCCAGAAACCCCTGCCGTGTTTACGGCCTTTCACAGATGAGTGTGAAAACTGGAACTTCTACTGTATTGTTTTCCCACACAGATAAAAGGCAGTTCAAACGATCCAAGCAAACCATCTGCTGTAACTACAAGTAACATAAAGGTCAATAGGCCAGAATAAGTTACTGATTTCAAAACCACAATTAGGGCATTTGAATCAAGACATGTTAAGTTTTAAAACTAGCTTATTTTAAATTTATTTTCTCAACAAGCCCCATCGAGTTTTATATATATGTGTGTGTGTGTGTGTGTCAACATTGTGCAATTTTGAGGACTTAGTATGTTTTGCGAAATGGCAGTTCCTGTGAAACCACCTTCACGATCAGTATCTTTTTCCTGTTTATTAATGTTTCCTTCTCATTTTATTTTTGCACAAGGTCTGAAAATAAGATGGAAAAAGACTTTTTATTGCACAGAAATTTAAGAACATTGCTTCTTCAGATTGATGAACAATATATACACATTTAGGAAAGTTATCCTGAGAATATTGTTGATTTGTACTCGTGACATGTGCAATGACAATAAAGTCGAATTCTAATCTTTTCCGTCTCTTAAGTAGACATACTGCTGTTGTGGGATTCAATGACTGTGCATGAAGTTCAGGACAGAATGCAGGAGGTGCTCCAAAAAGTCTGGATTCGTGACATTTATTGCTATATGCAATGAAAAATAGTGATGTATAAATCCAATGTCACCAAAACCATAACTTTGAAGAGGTGGTATTGTGGGTGTCTGCTTCTCATGAAGCTCATTGCAATAGTTCAGAGGTATATGAAACTTCACCCCTTGCTGCAGTTGATATGCATTATCAGGTGATTTTCAAACAAATGGTTTGATGGGTCCTCATAATAACTCAGACACAAAGGCTGACGTCGTAATAAGTCCTTCACTTTGTTCCGGCCCATTTTTGTTTGTTGTCATGTAGTTGTGTGATTTGTACAAGTGGATGACTTTGCATCAATACGTAATACATTACTTACAGGAAATACAATAGAATTTCTCATTGATACTGTGCATCAAAAGCAGGAAAATACATCCGACCTGAGCAGTCACACAGTAACACAAAACATCTATTTCAAACCAAATCACTCTTACAAACTAGTGATAAGTCCTTAAAGGGCTTTCTTTCACTGTGAAGAAAATCAAATATCCTTTTTTTTTGTATTGCAATGCACTGTCATTTTGCTCACTCCTTTTCCTGTGCAGCAAAGTCTCATTGGCAGCTAGATGAGCTGTGAGGGAGGAGATATATTACAAGGTGAATAGATAAAGCTCCGAACAGTTAGAGCTCAACTCAGACTCAACTCAGACTGAGACTCCTGCAAAATGGATATTGGTAAGAGTTTTTAAAACTACAATTAATTTGGATAGTGTTGCTGTTAATGTTGTACTAGCAGGAATGAGTAAGAAAATGTATCCTCCAACTATCCTTTGAAATAAAGTTTAGATGTGCATTGTCCATGCTTAAACAGGTAATCTTGATATTTCCTAGTCTGTCAATTCAGATAAACTAGTTGTAATTCAGATGTCTGTCTTTCATCTTACGTTGCACATAAAATTATGTTGTTATATCACAATTTCTTATTCTTTTAGTGTATTCTTAAAAATCTGTTTTCAAATATTTCCAATTTTCTGTCCTCAGATTCAGTTGTGAAGCATGTCCAAACATTCTCACTGGTCGTCTACTGCCTGATTATTCTGGTGGGGACGGTGGGTAATGGTCTGGTAATCTATGTGACCGGCTTCAAGATGAAGAAAACAGTCAACACTGTGTGGTTTCTCAACTTGGCTCTGGCCGACTTCCTCTTTACAGCGTTCCTGGTGTTTTCAGCAGTCTCTCTCTCTCAGCAGCACCACTGGCCCTTTGGAGAATTTATGTGCAAACTCAACAACTTTGTGAGCTTGGTCAACATGTTTGCCAGCGTCTTTTTTCTGGCAGTCATCAGTTTGGATCGTTGCTTGTCCATCTGGGTGGTGGTGTGGGCACAAAACAAGCGCACCGTCCTTAAGGCTCAAATTATCAGCGCGGCAATCTGGTTGGCTGCAGGGATTTGCAGCACACCTTACGCCTTTTTTCGCATTACGTTAGTCCATGGTAATAAGACATACTGCACTTATCCTCACGAAGAAGAAAAAAAACGGATTCTGAATATTTTCCGTTTCCTTATGGGTTTTCTCATTCCATTCCTGGTAATACTTTTCACCTCTGTTGCTATAATCATCCGTTCCAATCATCTGCAGCGGGCAAGAAAACGGAGATTTCATCGCATCCTTTTCTCTATTATTTTTGCATTCTTCATCTGCTGGTTGCCCTTTCATGTTTTGAATTTTATAGAAGTCAATGACCAGCATCTCTACAACATTGTTTTAATTGGAAGTACTCTAAGTGTCAGTCTTGCCTTCATGAACAGCTGCCTGAATCCCATCCTCTATGTTTTCATGTGTAACGAGTTCCAGCAGAAGCTCAAAAAGTCCCTGTGTTTTGTCCTAGAAAGCGCTCTGGCAGAGGACCATTTGTCTTTTGCATCATCTCGCTCATTGTCATCTCACTTCTCACGGATTTCTCGAAAGTCGGATTCTGCAGCCCCAGAACATAAGCACGTGGATACGTTGATTTTCAGAGAGTAGAGTGGCCTAGAGTAAAGGAAAGGCAATGAAACAAAATCAAATGTTCAAACTCTCGTTGAAATGGCAAGAAAAATAAAACATGTCCAAGATATTGCTTGACATACATTTGTGGATTGATAGAGACAATGACGTGCACCTGTGGAGTGAAATAAGAAGAATATTTGCTGTTTTATTTTTCTTTAAATGATTTGTCTTTATTTTTTTAAACAATTCCAATCACCAATCCTTATACCAGGGGTGCCCAAAGTCGGTCCTCGAGGGCCGGCATCCTGCATGTTTCAGTTCTCTCCCTGGTTTAACGCACCTGCATCAAATGATGGCTCGTTAGAGGCCCTAAGAGGAATATTGACAAGCTGAAAAGGTGGTGGCTACCACCAGGGAGAGAACTAAAACGTGCAGGATGCCGCCCTCGAGGACCGATTTTGGACACCCCTTATACTGTGTGATGTATGGCAGAATATTTTGATCTGTGTGACTATGAAAATGTAAGGTTGTTCAGATTTTGCAAATAACTAATGGAAATATTTTAAATGTTTTGTATTTTTTTCTCTGTATCTCTGTGCTTAATAAACTGTGAAACTGCAGATTTTTGTGTGTCTATCTTAGTATGTATGCATGTATTACACAGTCAGCTAATAACAGTTTAGTTGCAAGGCTCAGTTGAAAACAAGGAACAAACATAAAACACCCTTTTCAGTTTATAGGTGGGCAGACAGAACATATGCCGTGTATAAATGAGTAGTTATCTTGTCTACCAAGTTCAAAAATTATTTAGTTTTAGCCTCAGTTTACGACATTATTTCATGAAACACAGGTGAGGTCCAAAATGAAACAGTTTCTGAGAAACTAAGCATCATGTGTTGTAGTTTGTTGATCATGTTCAGGATCATGATCAACAAACTAAAACATGTGATGATCATGAGTTGTTCATCATTTACTTTCATTCTAAATGAAAGCTTCTTTCATTTAGAGAAACTAAACCAAACTTGTCTTTGGTATCTTATTGGCAGCTTCCTGTTTTGTTTGGGATAGTCTGGCCCTTTCCAGTCTCTTTCCTTCCTGGTTTATTACTATCCATGTTTCCCGGACTTCTCTTAGTTTTTAGTCTTTCTTCTAATTGTGATCTGTTTGTGTACTGCTTATTAACTTCTGGTTTGTGTTCAGTTCCTGTTCTGCCATTCATTTCCTGTCTCTTTTCTGTGATTATGCTCTCAGATGCTTCCTCTCAGCTCATTAGTCTCAGTTGTTTCTTGTTCTACTCATCAGTTCTCATTAGTATATTATCCTCTTGGGTTGTTTGGTCATGACTGGTTCATCAGTTCAGTCGTACCCTGAGTAATTCTGCCCTCCATGTTCCTGATTTGTTTTTGGGTTCATTTAGTTTCATGATGTTCAGCTCTTCAGTTTTTGAATCTCTGACTTTGTTTTTTACTTAATCTCTACCTCCCCCATGCCTGAATTTGAGTCTTATACAATCACAAATATCTCAAAAACCTTATTTGATAACTGCATAGTTATTTTTCTCTTGTTATTGTAAGTTTGCACTAACTGTAAAGTTGTATTCTTAAGTTTTCACCTTTGAGTGAATATGAATGCTCCCATTTGCTGCTCTTACCTGAATTTCCTCACTGTGGGGAAAAGGATGTTTCTATTCTATTCTGACATACACATTATACCCTATTTGCCTAGATTTTGTTGAAGTTGTGGATCAGTCCAATTTGTTTTCAAGACTATTTATAGGTCTGATTTACTTACATAGGGATGTCTGGCCAAAGTGGCAGATGGATGTTTTCCAGCATAGAGCAGGTGGTTTCAAAAAAATACTGATAAAAATTAATAACACAAAAGTTAACTTGGTGCAAATGGACATTACTGAACTTAAAGCAATTGAAATGAATGCTACAATTACAAAAATGAGGCAGCAATACAAGCAAGTAAGGTAAATAGTGTGCTCACCCACTTTATCAACGTTCAAATATCTTACAGTATTTCCTAGTTTCCTATAGTAGGAGGCAACAACATGAAGTCATTACTGCTACCTAAAAACAACAAAGCCTCAAAACACTTTATCTAATGTTTACCATCAAAACTGCTGACTTTGTTTGCCACAAAACTGGGGATCTGTTCCTTAGTTGTTCTGAGCATTACAGATACCCATTTTATTCTTTTATAAAATGTTTAACTTGACTGCTGTTAACAAAACTAAATCACTGGTGTTAATGCAGGAACATGTTTTTTTTTTTTTGCATACTGCCACTGTTGTCATCAAAAAAAAAAAAAAAAACACTCCACTGAAACTATGAATGCCCCCAATGTTAACAATGAAATCGGTAGACATAACTTATTACTTTAGCTTCTCATTTAGTCATTGTTTTTTAGTCCAAGCTTTCTTAGCGTTTTCATCTGTCTTTTGCTGTTTAACATGAATAGCTTCTGGAAATATGTCAGGACATCTGGTAATTAAATGTAAACCTTAATGAATGAGTTCCTGTTTATATGGAAAGCGGAAATAAATGTTTTAACACTGCTCACCACGATTTCCTATTGCAAGTATTGAAGCAGACTGATGGGAACTCTTAATTTACAATATTGCACATAATTAGTCCCAAAATGAAACAGTTGTGAAGTTTCTGACATAAATGCGTTGTGTCTGGTGAATGGCTTCTATTATAAATGTAACTAATCAAAGCAACCATGAATTATTGGCTATTTGTTTGCCATCGATTCATTGACATAAAAAGAAGCACAAAAAAATTAAAGCAAAAGTTCTAACACTAAGTCTAGCATCGTTGTTGGTTTTAAGAAGGGGATGTTCTGTGGCTAAAAATGTGTTGCTTTTGAAAACCTACAAGCTGCAGCTTTTCATGTGGTTCAGTGATCTACAGCTTGTTTTAAGTGCTCAGAAATCTAAAGTGATGTATTATAAGAGTATATTTAAATCACAAATGACGCAGCCTGTTGTTACTTTTCAAGGTAATTGTAAGATCAAGTTTGTCTCAGGTTTTATGATTGATTATTTTCTGGGTTTTGTTCACATTAAACAGCAGGTAAAAAACTTGAAGCTGAAGTTTGGTTTTTATTTAAGAATTAGATCTTGTTTATCATTTGAGGCTAAGAAAAATCTTGTTGCTGCCACTTTTATTTCCTATTTTAGACTATGGTGACACTATATATACCATGTTCACACTGGTTGCATAAGCTGCATTGTGTTTCTCGCTGGTGTTGGAGTCCTGCCTCACCACTGTCTTCTTTGTACATGTGTAGGCTGGACTGTCTTATTCACCCATAGATTCTCCCACTTTTATTTACAAAGTTATCTTGGGTTTACTCTTCCCCATATCTCCTGTCCCTTATTGTTGGAAAATTTTCAGGCGGTAGTTTTCTGCACTCTGATATCTTCATTTTAACTATTCCTAAGGTTCGCACTGATCATGGCAAGAAATCCTTCCAGTTTGCAGCTCCCTCACATGGGAATCAACTGCATAAAGACGTAAAGTTGAAGGAAATGGTCCCTTTTGATGTGTTTAAAGCCACTCTTATCAGTTTGTAAATGTTTTTTTTAAGTGTTTTGACTAATATTAAGATGCATTTTAGTCCTATTTTTACTTTAATAGTTGTATTTGCTTTTGTTTTTATTCCTTTATAATCCATACTTACTTTGTAATCGTCCAAGTGCCGTTGCCAGTCTTGGCCAGGTCTCTCTTGAAAGAGATTTTTAATCTCAATGAGACATACCTGGTCAAATCAACAGTACATACATTACAAACAAGATGTTATCAAAGCTTCCTTTTTCATTAAAGGTTCTTGAGGTTTTTCTGAAGAAAAACACACAGAGCTTGAGAAATAATAGTATATCATCAATCAAAAGGGGGGATTTTTGGCAGAGTAAAATACCTGGTAGAAAATGAACCTGAACCAGAGCGTAGGGGAATCTTCACTTGAGTCATGGTTATTTCATGTGGTTAGAAAGAGACATAAAACTATTTAAGAACTATTTTAAAAACACATTTTGCATTCAATGCGTCACATTGAATCTAATTACTGTACTCCTGTTTTTTAAGTAGACTGAAAGACATGGTACCTACTGAAAATAGAAAACAAAATCCACTGTCTCACTGGAACTGCTTTAAGTAAAAGTGTCACAGGGCCAAATATAGCTTCATGTTTGATCAAAGGTTTGGGAAGAGAAAATCTGTTCGAAACTGTCTGCCACTTGAATGTTTGTTTTTTATGTTTCTGTAATTGGTCATTTTGGAACTGACACTTGACATTAAGGGCTGTAGGTAGTTTGAAAGTTAGGAAGGGAATAAAAGATGATTTAGGACCATCTCGTGGCGTTTTGGTAAGAAGGAAAGTATATGACACATACATTGTTCGATAGGTTAGATAGATGGATAGAATTATACGTTTGGCGAAATATACAAATAAATTATTTGCATATGGAATAATCCACAAATGTCTGCCTCTTTTGGCCTTTACATTTTCATACAAATAATATTTCATTTCATGGTGAAAAGCCTTAGGTGGTACTTTTGTTTTGTTGACTCCTTCTGTATGTCCACGCTGTCTTACTGGCAGATGCAGCAACGGAAAGGGAGGAGTGTAGAGAGAGAAGAAATGTAGTTAAGATGAGATATAAATCAACTTAGAAAGAAGACCTTGCAGCTGACGGCAGCATGGGGACTGGTGAGTTACTCAAACAGCATCAATGCTTTTAAAGCTCATTCTTAATTTACACAGAAACGTTTATGATTGTTTAACGTAAAAACACAGATTATAGATTTTGCAAATTGATGTTTATGTTGTAGGATGTAAATCTCATTTCTAAAGACTGTTAAAAAAATAAATAGGTTAATTTTATAATTTTATACACACTTATACCGAGTTCTTCTAGAGTTAAGTAATTTTTCTATTTTAATATAAGCTTTTTGTTGAGTGAGCTAAAGTTTTTAGGTCAACTTAGCTAAGTGTGGCTTTGTACAGTTGCCTTTCACTGTAACTTCACAGATGCAAAAAAAAGATAAATATAAAGGTTTAACCAACCAACAAATTCACTGCTAGCTAAAAATCTAAAATATGATTAAATTTTACCTGTATGCAGCAATAACACACTTTAATTCAAGAACTTTGCTGTGGATATGTCTGCTGATTCAACAACATTTTGTCTGAGAATGCAGCTGCAATGAGAAACATGATAAGATTTTGTGAATGCATTATTGCATGTGAGGGAAGGCATTGTTGCACAGCACCTGCAAATGTTCTCTCTGTGCATTCTGCTGACTCTCTAACAAGCGTTTCCATTTCTCTTCATCAGATAACACAACCATAGACGGTTCATCTGGACTGAAATCAGCTCTCAAACACATTCACACATTCTCTCTGGTCATCTATTGTGTGATTATAGTGGTTGGGACAGTTGGTAATGGTCTGGTCATCTATGTGACCGGCTTCAAGATGAAGAAAACAGTCAACTCTTTGTGGTTTCTCAACTTGGCTCTCGCCGACTTCCTCTTCACAGCGTTCCTGGTGTTTACAGCAGTGTCTCTCTCTCAGCAGCACCACTGGCCCTTTGGAGAATTTATGTGCAAACTCAACAACTTTGTGAGCTTGGTCAACATGTTTGCCAGCGTCTTTTTTCTGATGGCCATAAATCTGGATAGATGCCTATCTACGTGGGTGGTGGAATGGGCACAAAACGAGCGCACTGTCCTTAAGGCTCAAATCATCAGTGCTGTAATCTGGTTTGCTGCAGGGATCTGTAGCACACCTTACGCCAGCTTTCGCATTGTGACCAACCAGGAGAATGTCACCAAGTGCAAATACAAAGATAACATCCAACTAAAATGGACTCTGTACACTTTCCGCTTTGTTGTGGGCTTCCTCATCCCATTCTTGGCAATATTTCTCTCTTACGTAGCAATAGAAATACGTTCCAAGCGGCTGCAAAATGTGAGGAAACACTTATCTCACCGCGTAATTGTTTTAATCATTGTTGCATTCTTCATCTGCTGGTTGCCATTTCATGTTATGAGTTTTATAGACTTAGCTTCCAACAATAACCAGGACCTTAGCAAGATTGTTGACATTGGAGGTCCTTTGACTGTGAGTCTAGCTTTCATGAACAGCTGCCTGAACCCCATCCTCTACGTTTTCATCCGAGACGACTTCCAAAATCAGTTTCATCAGTCTGTGTGCTTTGTTGTAGAAAATGCTCTGGCGGAGGACCTTTTGCCATCTGTAACCTCTCGTTTCTTGTCACCACAGTTGCTACGGGCTGATAGAAAATCACAGACCTCTGTTCCTGTCTAGAAGAAATACATAGGAATTTAATTACATATCTAGAATGTATTGCAATGTATGTATAGAGAAAATATGCATGTGAATTCTTTTTACTTTATTTAGCTTTTGATGTTTTTTCAACTGTAGGTGACTTTATTGTGTGTGATTTCCTTAAATGTTAAGTCTTTAAAAAAATATTAGTTACGTGTCGCGATTTATAGTCTAAGTTGACAATCTGCACCACATTAGCTTAGACTATTATAAAGTAAACAAATTGAAGACTCTCTTCATTGATCTGTATGCTAACCTGCCTAAAATGTTTCATATTTTAGGATGTTGCATGGTATAGAGGTAGAGATGGTTCCCTTTATACAGAGAATATCACTATAAACCCAGAATCAAAAATATTGAGTTCATAATACTTGTATTTGCCTAATTTCTGAGAATGCAAATTTTGATTAAACTGACCTCTTTCATTTCCCTTTTGATTTTAAATCTCTTTTAATGTCCTTTGGAAACACCTGCTTAGTCTGCAGACATGCATTCCTAACATAGAGCATCTCTCCCTGATAGTCATTAAGTGCTTTAGTGGTCGTGGCTTTCATTGTGGACTGCGCATTGACGTCACTGTGGACCCACATCAATGTGTGTGCAGGAAGAACCGACCCACAGCATTAACACAGGATTCGCCCACTTAGAAAACCAGGACTATTATCCTCATCTGCTCTTTGTGGATTTCACACCAACATTCAACACACTTTTACAACAGACTGATTCAGAACTTAATACACCTGGACTGAGTTACACCCTTTGCAACTGGATTTTTAAAATATCTCTTCCTGCCCTGTCACTCTCAGCACCGGCTCCCTCTAGGGCAGTGTGCTGAGCCCCTTCTGTTTATTCTGCTCATATATGGGACTGCTCAGCAAACAACTCCGTTGCCTCATTGTGAAGTTTGCAGATGACACATCTGTAGTTAGTCTGACAACTGGCAGGAGGTGGAGCACATGGAGGGTTGATGCAAAGGAAACAACCTCTTCATCAATGTGAAGAAGATAAAGGAGATGATGATACACTGTCAGAGGGACAGCAGTGGATGTGGTCTCTAAGCTACAGGTACCTGGGTGTACACATCATTGATGACCTCACCTGGAGCACGAACGTCTCCTGCCTGATTCGAAAAGCACACTACTGTCTCTACTTCACTGGGATGAGTCTGACACCGGAGGTCAGTCCTGACATTATGCTACAGACGTGGAGTTGAGAGTGTCCTCTGTCTCTGCATCACCATGTGGCACCGCAGTTGTTCTGTAGCAGAGAAGGCACAGAACAGCAATGCAGAAGGCGGTGAAAGCTGCACAGAGGATGGTGGATTGCAGCGTCTTAACCATCATGGACATCAAGATCTCCAAATATAAGAAATGGGCCTCCTGCATCATGAAAGACTCAACTCAGCCTGTGCCTTCCAATGTTTTTCCTCTTCCCTTCATGCAGAAGGTTGCAGAGCAAATAGCAGGACCGCAAGACTGAGGACTGGTGAACTATATGGTTCCCTGTAGCTCCTCCTACTGATATGTTATGTCATGTTGAGAAAATAAATGTAAAATAAGCTAGTTTTAAAACCTAACATGTCTTGATTCAAATGGCCTAATTGTGGTTTTGAAATTAGTAATGTATTCTGGCCTATTGACCTTTATGTTACTTGTAGTTACAGCAGATGGTTTGCTAGGATTGTTTGAACTGCCTTTTGTCTGTGTGGGAAAACAATACAGTAGAAGTTCCAGCTTTTCACACTCATCTGTGAAAGGCCGTAAACACGGCAGGGGTTTCTGGCTTCAGATAGAGGGTCAGAGATAGCTCCTGGTTGGATGAGCAAAGATACGCCTTATTTGAATAAATTAAAGAAAAGAAGATAAAACTTTCTACACAGAAGTAACAGATCAGATTTGCTCTTGCAACTCTCAAAAGATGTCTTTGCACGCCTTTGCTTTTCTTCTTCTTTCCATTTATGTCAGGTAAATGAATGTATGTCTCTGTTCTGCAGTTTCTGTGTAAGTTTATGCATTGCCTTATATTGGATTAAACTCTGTAATTCTGTGCCGTCAACACACATTGTTGTTTTCCTTGTGGCCACACGTGGCTCGCCAAGAGGACCTGGGATCCAGAGGAAGAGAGAGCCAGGCTTTTTCCAAAGTTAACTATTTTAGAATTTCTTCCTTAACAGTCACCATAACATATCATGTCTTTGGCATTTTTGCTAAATTTGTAGTGTTTTGCACAACTCTGGAAATTGCACAACACTGGTTTTATTTTATTTTTTTACAAATAAAAATCAGTCATGTATGTCAATGCTTAGAGGCAGATTCCGTTCCAGTTCCAGTTGACTCATAGTTACAAAGTCTGCACTTTTGCTCATTCTTCTTTGCAAAATAAAGTTTACTCAGGGTAAAACGCAATTTTCCACCATGTTTCCGTGCTCCAAAGGCTTGGCGCAGGCTACAATAAAGATTTCTTCTGACATTTCAACAAGGGCTATATTTCATGTGTTGCTCAATCTCATAAAATACAAAAGTTAAAAGATCAAAATAGTGAGGTGCCAAAGTCCTGTGCCAGAAAAACAAACCCAAATCATCAAACCTCCTCCACCATGTTTGATAATTGGTATTACGCATTTGTGTTAATCTGCTGTTTTTAGTTTCTGTCAAAAAATAGCATTGTGCATTATAGCTTAAAATGTAACACAGAAGAAACAAAGGTACTGCCCCTGTTTTGGTGTAGTTGGAATTTGAGAGATGGTTGCCGGGCACATTTTTTACTTTCTCATTTAAAGAAGGTTTTGCACTGCAAAACTGAAACCAGAAAGTTCTCTTAACACCCTCAGCCACACAAAAATCTATTATCAACTTTTTTTTTTTCATAAAACAAACATTGAAGTAGATTTATGTCTATTTGAATTTGTGTAATTATATCAACAACTGGGGTGTGAAATCCCTGCACGACACTCCAAGCATTCAATAATGCATTTTTAAAATTGTCACCAATACTCCATGTAACCTTGCATAAAAACTAATCTTGTAATCAATATGTTATATTAATGCCAAAAAATGCCAAAAGATTTCAATTTACTGTTTTATATTCACATTTAACATGAACATTAGTGATTCAAACTATTGTCACTAGTTGATAAGCAGATAAGCAAAGTGACACTCACTGGTGAATGTTTTGCAGACATGCTTCATTCCTGTAAAAACACCACACAAATTTGATTATCTTTTTCCTGCACATAAACCAGCTTCATTCACAGGCTAACAGGACTTATTTACAGAATACCACATTTATGTGTCTATATGCGAGGTTTGAAGCAAAAATACAAACTTTATCAATTTTATACATAGACATCTATTGTGGCATGTAAAGTACTTTCAGGTGTTGCTGTGAAATGTTTCCTGATTCATGTTTTTGATTATTTTTTTTGAGTTGGAACAGTGGAACGTAATGTAGTGAGGGCATGTGAATGACACAGAAAACTCAGAGTAGATGTATGAATTACGCAATTGTAGGGCACAAATCACAATTAAAATTGTGTTACGTTGTTCCTCAAGAGATAGGGTGCTTTTGTGGCTTTCTGCACTGCAGCTCTACTCTATCGTAAACAATTGCAGAAGTACGATGCGGGGGAAAATGTGGCTTTAACACTTATTGTTTTACAATCTGCATCTCAAAAGTAGGCACTAACATAGGGAAGGACAGTAATACATGTATATCACTGGGTCTCAGGAGGTAGAACACATGCTGCCAAGACCCAGGTGAGGAGATACAAGAAGCCTGCAAACTGAGACCCTGCAGAGTCCAGGGTTCCTACTCATCATGTAAAAGTCCTCTTTTTCCCACACTCGTTTTTTTTTTTTTTTTTTTTTTTTACATCAACTTATAAGATGCCCTCATGAATATATGGAACAATTTATACAGTGGAGTGTTCTTTAAATTTGAAATATGCAACAGAGAGAGAAAGAGAAAAGGAAACAAAGAAAGGAGAAAGAAAGAACAAACAGAGCATTAGACTAGTCATAATACTAGAGCTAGGAGAAAACTGATTGTTCAGCAGTCAGTATAAGGGAACCGATTCTAGAGAGCTAAAGTATGAGCTCAGACTGTGCATTTAAGCTAAATCATTTTAATTTCTTAAAAACCTTATAATACAAAAGAAATTTCACTGAAGAGATCTGACAACTTTATGGCATCTGAATTACAAAAACGTCAGGTTTTTGAGAGCAAACAGAACATTAGATGACAAGGTTTTAAGTATTTTACATGATGTACAAAACTCAGGAAAAAAATATTTGCATAGTCAAATAATCCTATTCATTAAAACCTCTCACAGCTGTCATTTGCATTCTATTTTGATTTCCACCTATGTAAAGAAGTCTAGCTGTACCTATTTGACAGTGTGGTTGAAGGGAGCTGGGGGAGGGCGAGGGCAAAATGTAATATATCAATTGTGAGTTGCTTCAGATGACACAGTTTGCCAAACAATTTAAAAATAGTCAAAAACGTACTGTATATATAAATAAGTTTCCACAGTTAATATTTTCATCTCATTTCCATTGCTGATTACCTGGTGCCGACACATTGCACATACAGAGTGAAAAACATCTCTCCAATAGAAGCATCACAGCAAATGTATATAGTTGCAAGAATACCAACTTGCAGTCGGCCATTTAGAAAACTAAAAAGTTTATGCAAAAAAGAAAATGGCTACAAATACAAATCATATAGATGAATCAATATTTATTTTAGTTTTAACTTAGATTTATGTTTTTGTTTTTTTTTTCACACTGTTGCAGAAAAGGTTAGAATGGACAGGGCCTAAAATAACTCCTTAGGTCGTTTATTAGCTTTGTTAGGTAACGACTTATCATTACTATTAAAAACCCTCTCAGGAACAAGTTTACTTTAAAGTGATTTCTTAGATACCATTTTAAAAGCTAACAGTTTTTATGGAAAATATGACATCTCTCCTCCAGCTTTGAAAGTAAATGTCTATATTTTTCTTATTTCTTATCAAAGTAACCGTTGGATAACTTATCTAAAGAATAATGATGCATGTTTGTTGAGTTATTATGTCTAAATGGGTGCGCCAATTGTGAAATTGTGTGTCTGTAATTTTTTTATTAAGACTACCAACACCTAAAAAGTGAAGTTTCTGTGTGATGTGAAATTGTATTAATCCCAACTTTGTAAATATTGTAGAGCCATGTTTTGCTACAATTACAGTTGTAAGTCTAGCAGATCATAGGTCTACCAGATTTGGACATCTTGGTGTTCTTATTGGTTGAGATTCGAAAGCCCCTCTTATTATTGTCCAATCACATTTAGTTGTTGTCTTAGGTAATTTCCGGTGATGTTGATTACAATGGCTTTAGTCATCTAATTTCTAATTTAGTCAAGATATAAACACAAGAAAATTGAATGGTTTTGTTATGGTTGATAACTAAATTGTACTTTATTCAATCATGTAAATAAAAGAAGCATGAATCTCTTACGTAAGATTAACTATTTTATTTTTGGGTATTTTATCACCTGTTGCAATTCCCATTTTAAAATTAAGTCCCAGTTTTTTCTTCATTAAAGTGATTTTATTCACCAATAAAATCCCCACGTAAACATATTATTTGTGTTTCTATATAAACTCTTCCAGTGAGAGTTTTTTGAACACTGAAGCGCAGCGCGAGTGCACTGAGAACAAGCAAAACATTAAACACCATATGAGATTGTGAAACATTCATAAGCATTCAATTGCCACCTACAGACACCGATAAGTATATAATTTGTAATGCTTTGTTTTCGGTGTCTCCACCACGTTGCACATCTTAAATTTTGGTCCATTCTTCTCTACAAAACTAGATTTTGCTTTGATCACATCAACTCAATTTTATTAGTTTAGCGCATGAGGCAATTCAAGCATAAAACCTTACAGCTGTGTAGGAAAATAAAGATAACTATATTCATCAAAGGTAAAACTCTGCCCCAGTTTCAAGTCCTTTGCACCTACTAGCAGGTTCCTAGAACTGCCCTGCATTCAGCTCCATCCAGCAACACTGGTTAAGATAAGTTCTGCACAAAAAGTTACTTTTGACTATTGCACTTGTCTTTGCATGTCTTTGCTTCTTAATGTGCTGCTTAATTCTCCCACCTGAGCAGTCGATATCTGCAGCTAAATGTTGCTTAGCACCCGAAAGTGCAACTGTGAGTTTATCCACTCCCATTGGCACTCTCATTGGCAGGTTTATGAGGTAAGAAGGAGGAGTAATCACATAGAGAACAAATAAAGGTAAGGCTAGATGGAGATAGTCAAAGTGAGGGGAGACTCCTACAGCTAAAAGCAAAATGGCAAACGGTGAGTTGCTTTGAACATGCAAAATTGATCATTTTAATTGATATTAGAATCGTATTCTGTACCTCATGTGAGATCTGCATAAAAGATACACATCTGGCAATTTTGGCAACTGTAAGATTCTTATAAAACTGAAGATGCAAGTCTGTTTATCTTAAAACATGTTTTACTGAATGTTTATGACAATATTTATATTTTTATTTGTTAGGTAACGGAAATTTGTCTGCAAGTAATCCAGCTGGATTGGAAATGGCAGTGAAGCACATACAGACATTCTCACTGGTCGTCTACTGTGTGATTATAGTGGTGGGGACGGTGGGTAATGGTCTGGTTATCTACGTGACCGGCTTCAAGATGAAGAAAACAGTCAACACTGTGTGGTTTCTCAACTTGGCTCTGGCCGACTTCCTCTTTACAGCATTCCTGGTGTTTACAGCAGTCTCTCTCTCTCAGCAGCACCACTGGCCTTTTGGACAGTTCATGTGCAAACTCAACAACTTTGTGAGCTTGGTCAACATGTTTGCCAGCGTCTTTTTTCTGGCAGCCATCAGTCTGGATCGTTGCGTGTCCATCTGGGTGGTGGTGTGGGCACAAAACAAGCGCACCGTCCGCAAAGCTCAAGTCATAAGTGCTGCAATCTGGTTGGCTGCAGCCACCTGTAGCACACCTTATGCATACTTTCGTACTGTGGAAGTCAGCAAAAATCAGACAAACTGCTGGTACCCTTCAACTATAACAGAAAACGAAAAAAGCGCATTGTATATATTCCGTTTTGTTATGGGTTTTCTCATCCCGTTCCTGGCTATATTTTTCTCATATGTGGCCATATGGATTCGCGCCAGGCGTATGCAGAGAATGAGGAAACGAAGATGTCACCGGATCATTTTCTCCATCATTTTTGCATTCTTTATCTGCTGGTTGCCTTTTCATGTTTTGAGTTTTATAGAATTAAAAATAAATCACTACCCAGATTTAGGGAGCACTGTTCATGTTGCAGGTCCTCTAACTGTAAGTCTTGCCTTCATGAACAGCTGCTTGAACCCCATCCTCTATGTTTTCATGTGTGACGAGTTCCAGAAGAAGCTCAAGCAGTCCATTTGGTTGGTTCTAGAAAATGCCCTGGCAGAGGACCACTTATCAGTTGTTACATCGTCTCGTTCATTGTCAAGGATTCCCAGAAAGTCTGATTCTACCGCCCCTGCTGAGGGGAAAGAAACTGAGACATCGATGATCTTAAAATCAAATAAAGAGATCTGTTCGGAGAAGTCCACGAACATGGAGGAAAACAGCCACAAACTGATTGAAATGGTGGAGTTTAATAAAGCGCACTGAAGTGATCTGAGCAAAGCTTTTATTTGTACAGTAGTGTGAACACGTGCAAAAAAATTCAAAGAATATTTTTGACGTCTGCTTGATTTCCCATCATTTGTTCACTATAAACAGGTGTTTTCATATGTGGTTATCGAGACATCCTGAGATACACACCAGAGAGTCTGATAAAATCTCACAGAACCCTGTGCCTTTCACATTCAATCAGCACATGTAACTGAAACACTGTGTAGGTGTCCTGCAGCAATATATTGTACATGTCAAGCTTTTAATAAAATGATTGTAAATACTGCAAAAATAGTATAAAATTACTTGTTTACTTTAGAACAGTTTGAATTTTGTTTTAACTTGCCTCTTTTAGAGAACTTGTATGTTTAGAAATGCTCACATTTGTATGATTGTTTACTTCATCAATGACACCGTCAAAAGAAACAAAAAATATTCATTTATTTTTCAGCAATTATTAAAAATATGATGACAAAACAATCCTGTCACACTTTCAGTCCTGATTTCTTATCTTACAGGATATAACAAGAGCCTGAGACAGAGTGTTTTGGTTTGAAATGAACAAAGCAGCTGGAATAACAGGAACCTCTAGACACTTCTGAGTGGTTTTTCGCTCACATACACCTTATCTGAATCGCAGCACTCGTACTGCACCTGTTCCTTGCAGCCATTAGATTCTATTGTGGTAAAAAAAAAAAAAAAAAAAAAAAAAACAGAAACTAAACGTTTTCAGAAACTAAAGAATGCTTTCTTTACAAAGTTCACACTTCTTACTACAAGCACAACTCATACAGGCTAGTCAAGAGGAAATTAAAATAATTTTCACCACATTGTGTGGTATGTGAAAATGTCTAGTTTCATATTCTAGAATACAGTAGAAGTAGTATCAGTATAAAAATGCAAATAGTGCATTGATTGTCTCACAAACCTGGTCCTTGGATGTCCCTGCTCTGTATGTTTTAGATGCTTTACTGTTCCAGCACACCTAATTCAAATGATTGCACGACCTCTTCTACAGCCACCAAATCATCCATTCATTTAAGTCAGGTGTTTAGAAGCAAGGAGACGCCTAAACATGGAGGACAGGGGAACTTGAGGACCAGGTTTGGGAACCACTGTTCTAAACCGTATTTAAGTAAACGAGTGAAATTAATTCTGGCAACTGTGCTGAAAGTCTATGTGATATCATTTCTGGACTGGAAAGGCAAATCTAAAATAAACCGGGACAAAATAAGATCTGTTCAAACTATATAAAACTGCATAATGGAAAACTGCAATTCATTCTATTTCTGTCAGGTTGTAGCATGAGTTTAAACAAATATGTTCACATCATAATAGCTTAACTTTATATTGTTGCACGATGGTACAGAAAAGGTATTTCAAAGCTATACTTGCTCACTGCAAAAAATTTAATTCAGCTGCTTTACATCAAAAAGTTAATTTAATAAATCAGTTAATTTATTACGGATCCTCTTTAAAATTATCGCATAGAGCAAATTAAAACTCAAAATGTGGTTTCTCAGACATAAAATATTACCTGAAGCCAACAAATAGTAAAGGATTTGTAGTAAAAACATGCCATGTTAGGGCTAGTGCTGATGTAACATATATTACTTATATGGATATTAAAATGACTAATTATGAGTAAGTTAATAAAACAGATCAGAAAAATTCCTGGTTCGACTGCTGGCGAGAGTGCTAATTTGTAAAAACACAAAGACAACCACATAGTGCAAAATTTGTGACATTATATTTACAATATATACAGACAAGTTCTTCACATAGTTCATGAAACATTAATTTTTTTTTTTTCCTTTATCCAAAGTTTAGCTCCTTGATGGAAGGAGCTAAACTCCTTCCATCAAGGAGCCTTATATGCACCTTATATGCACCACATATATGTGGTGCATATAAGACTCAGCCTTATATGCACCACAGATCTGGAACGAACTCCCAGAATATTGCAAAACTGCAACAAATCTCCAAACTCACCTGTTTGGCGTTGCTTTTGAAACACAATGGATTAAGAATTGGAAGTGGGATTCAGTCCACCCTGGTGAACAATAAATATGCTAAGTATGTTAAATTTTAGTATACTTGAGTATACTTTAAGTTCATTTACGGTTAGTTAACTTAAACTGTGCTATTTTGGAACAACTAATTTTGTGTTTAGTGATTTTTAATAGTATTAAAATAGTATAAAATCAGAATTTAAAGTCTACTAAGTGTACTTTCATGTACTTTTTTGGAACAACTAAAATTATACTTAATATTCTTTAAGTATATTTCTTTTTAAGTAATATAAATGTGCTTGATTAGTATATTTTGAGCGTACTATTTTTGTGATTGAATTACATGTAAAATATATTTAGAATATTTTAGGTATATTGACATTACATTTTACATATTAGTAGTGTTATTACAGTATGCTACAATTACACTTTTGGTTTATTATAATTGCTAATGACGTATATGTACTGCACTGTTTATAATTAAACAAAGAGGAAGCAAACTTACCACCAGCTAGCAACACGTTAGCAGCCTTCGTCCCTTTGGGCTCCTTTCGTGACCCACATATTTTCATCCGGTTCTTGTCCTGTTGTGTTGTCATCTGACTCGGACAAGAACGTGACCAGCTTGAATTTACCAAAACAACTATTATCAATGCTCTCTCTACTTTTAAGGCAATATTATGCGAGTAAAAATAACGAATTTGAACAGCATCTCTTATCTTCTCCAGTTTCATGGCTTTTCTTCTTTTTATGGCGCGTTTAAAAAAAACTGAAAGTGTGCATTACCGCCACCATCTGGTTTGGAGTGTGAAATGGAGCTAATGCCGTTCTCTAATAGATTTTACATCATACATCTGAAAATGGATTGGGTAAAGACATCTTCTGTGCTTTAATTAAAAAATTGAAATGGTATGGAAATGGAGGGTTCTTCTGCAGAGCAAACTGGCAGGAATCCACAAGGGAGCAATAGGCCTTGATGTAAAGTATGAGTGGCCCCTCTTTGTTTTCAGGTTATACAGTGTAAACTGGTAGATTTCCAGCCTGGTCAACAACTTTGTACACACCTGGTTCCCATTTATCTGCCAGCTTATGCTTACCCCTCAGACGGATGTTGCAAACCAGCACTCGTAGCTTATCGCAACTTCCAAACTGCTAGGTGTGATTCGCTGGTCAAAACGGGTTTTGTTCTTTGCAGCTGCTTTGACAGCATTCTCAGAAGCAGGTTTGTAGCTGTCTTGCAGGTTTGACCGCAGATTCTTGACATATCCTGAATGAGAGATGGGTGGTTGTTCTCTGACAGGTAAACCAAAAGCCAAATCAACAGGAAGACATGGACAAACATGAGTTCATAGGGTGTGAACCCCGTCACCTAATTTCTTGTACAGTTGTATGCATGCACTAAAGGCTTGACATACTCCCGCTATTTTGACTTTTGTTTACCCTCCAGGGTCCCAAGGATACTGAGCAGAGTGCAGTTGAAGCGACTGGATTTCCTCGTGGGTGGTATGGGGTAGTTCGACTCTTCTTTATGCCAACAACTTCACAGCAGCTCTTTAATAACGTTGGACTCAAAATCTGTACCCTGGTCTGAGTGTCTATGCTCTGGAATCCCATAATAAACTATGCATTCATTCCAGAGGCACTTTACTACAATCTTTGCTTTCTGGTTGGGAGAAGGAATGGCAATTGCAAATTTGGTAAAGTGATGAGTAAGAACAAGAATGTCCTTAGTGTTACTACTATCAATGGTTAAGAAGTCTATAGATGACAGTTCAAGTGGCCAGTTTGTTTGAATATTTATCAATGGAGCTGCTTTTCCATTTGAGCTTTGCGCCTTACACAACGACCACAGGTTTTAATAAAGGTTTCCCCTTCAGGTGTCATTTTGCGCCAAAAGAAGTGTTGACGAAGCAGATCAGTTGTCCTTTCAATGCCCAAATGCCCCATATCACTGTTCAAGCTCTTTAAGCACTCGACTGGAGGTGTCGTAAATTTACTGTTGGACTAACTGAGTCTATCTCCATCTTGTCTTCTCTGATACAGGATTCACCACTCTAATCCACCAACTCTAACCTGTTCCACTCTCTCAGAAGCAAGGAGAGGTCAGGCAGGTCATCACGAACTGATGGAGGGACCTTCTCGTCAGGCTCTAGCTGATGAATGTCTTCATGAAAGACAGGGTCAGCTTGTTGCTCCTATTGGAGATCAGTCTGAGATAGAGAGGGAATCAGAGGCAAGCCATGAGATTCTTCATTGATGAAACTGTCAGGGATGGAGTTAACAGAGACAGATAAAGACTCAACCACGGTGACAGTTTGGTACTGTGTCCTGAGTAAACAGCTCTGACAAATGGCATCCACAATTTCAGGGGAAATGTCATTTAATAGTTCAGCTCCTTGATGGAAGTGAGAGGGATCCAATTCAGTCCAGTCCAGAGTAATGAAAGTGTGGCAATGGGCTTGAATACCTCCTACCAGACTGGAAGGAGTTAACAGGATGTGACGTTTCTCTTGAGTCAATGTATGATTTAGTTCGCCAGTCTAAATCATACATTTAGACTGGTGATCCAGTTGGCAACAGACAGGAACAGACTCCAGGATGTGGATCTGAAAGAGGATCTGGAACTGGGGACAAGTGGGAACAAGCCAGTTCCCACTTGTCAAACCATGTGATCAGTCGAAGGTTTTGATCCATAATCACACATCTGCGGCAGCGATGGACAGCGTCTCCCACTTAGCCCGGTGAGCAGCCGCCATAAAAGCAGCAGCTGTCTATTAAGACGCTGATGTACGGCTGGTCATGTGACACTAAAACCACGCGAGAACAGACATACTTAATGGTTTTTGTTCTTGTTTGGTTTATTTTTG
The DNA here is from genome assembly GCF_001443285.1 of Poecilia latipinna. Lineage (NCBI taxonomy): Eukaryota > Metazoa > Chordata > Actinopteri > Cyprinodontiformes > Poeciliidae > Poecilia > Poecilia latipinna. The sequence goes on along the minus strand of NW_015112781.1, from coordinate 606,791 downwards.
TGCTTAAAAGAAATTAAGGACAGGAGGATTTTTCTTAAAATAAATCTTTAAATGAATAAAATAAATAAAAATGAATCTAACAGAAAGGGAAAGAAATTATCCTGGTTACACTGACATGACAGGTTTCCAGAAGTCGTTTATATCTTTTGTAAGGCAGGTAACTCACAATCTGTCATTTTTAACAGAAGCTGGCTGCTCACATGATTTTATGCCATATCCCAGCATATTAATGGAAAGTTGACTTGAAGGAAAAGAGTGTGTAGGGAAAAAAGGCGCATATGCTTTAGGGATATTCACAACCTAGACAAGAATTTGAATAAAGGTCCAGTCAAGATTTCAAGTTCACAAGGCGTGGCCTCACACTTTGAGATTCACCACAAAGATGTTTCTAAGGTATTGGGTACAACTGTTACCTTCCTTGTGTTTTGTCACTCCAGAACCTTAGACATTAGAAGCGTCTTACTTGAGAAAAAGAACTGGACTGTTGCTCAGTGGTCCAAAGTCCTCTTCAGGTGAAAGTACTACATTTTGAATTTGGTTGAAAATCAAGGTCCCAGAGTCGGGAGGAAGAGTACAGAGGTCACTTGGACGTTTTCTCAGTCAGTGATGATTTAGATAACCATGTCATCTGTTGGTGTCAGTCACCTTGTAAAGACAGCCAAATCAAAAGGAAACGTATGGAGTAACACCCAGACAAGTATGAGATACATAAGAGCTAATAATGCAGATGAGCAGAAGACCTCTCTAATCACCTCAGCTTCCTTAAGAAAGTGGTGTCCATTTTTTTTTTTTTGCAACAAGGGCCAAAACTGTCAAGTTGAAAAAGCTTCCTTAAGACAGTGGTGTCCTTTTTTTTTTTTTTTTTGCAACAAGGGCCAAAACTGTCAAGTTGAATAAGCATATCTTCAGTTTTACAAACTGAATGAGAAAATGACTATTATGACTATAAAATGACATTATAATGGAACAAAGACATTGGATTTTTGTAGAAATCCAATTTCCAATTTAGAACTGTAAATCATTGTAGATCTCACAGGTGCAGAAATAAATTACAATGTCCGAATTGGTGATTGTTTTCCGTCATCTTTTTTTATTTTTCTCTGAGCATTGTCAGCACTCAGAACAGATATGAGTCACTCTTTCTTCAGAAACTATTACTAAATATTTTGCCATATCTAGTAAAATGAGTGTACCCAAATCTACTTCCAAGTAAAAGCCTCTGGACATCTGTGGTCCTTTTTACAATGAAGTTGAATTAACAGCACTAGCATAAATGATGAGTTGTTTGTTTTGTGCCTTTCAGAAGATAAAATTTTTATGCTTCCACAGCGAAAATTTCAATGTTATTTAAAGTACATATCTCCATCCATTTCCTTAGGTGCCAAAATACAATACAAAGCTTTTTTGTATCGTAGTCAAAGACCACAGAAAACCCCTCAATCGCACATTTTTCATGACAACATGAAATCAGCAGCTGCAACGATAAAAAAATATATTTTCACAAATATATTTCAAGCCAATCTTTAGTACTGATTCTGTCCTCTAAAAGCAAAAATATTCTCACTTTTTTTTTTCTCGTGAATAAGAAAATGCCAAGCACTGAAAATAATTTCGGTGAATTTTTGACATTTTCGTTGGTCTTGCTCATGTGAAGGAAACCACGAGAGATCAGAGCTCTTGATTCTGGAAGCTTTTTTCTTGACTTTGAAGGAGTTAGCAAAGTGAAGAAATAAACCCTATATGGATGTCAAGCATATGTGAAACTATTCAGAATTGCTCAAAGTTGCATCCTCCAAAACGTAAAATTTAACATAATTTACATTAAATTGTAAAGTTAAGTTTGTCCACAACATGCTTAGTTATAGAGTTATAACAATAATGGGCTCCATTTCACAATCCCATGATTCAGATTTAGGCATAACAAAAAGAATACTGATACAAAAACTGTTGAAGAACTTTTGTGAGCTTATTTATAAGAATGTTACTCACGTGCTCAACAGCATGTTATCTTACAGCACACCACAGTGGTTTGTGCTAGACTTCCTGTTTATAAGGTTGGAACGTGCAATCTGAAACATGATCAGTAGGGTAAAATATTGCATCAGGTTGTGTAAATGTGACCTGCATGTACCTAGTATAGGGTTGAACATGAACATGATGAACTGAAACTCTGGAATTTGGATTGGATACAAGTACTGAAACAAACTGACTTAATGAGTCAGTATTCTCTGTAAGGGGAACAGACAACTTTTGAAAGAAAGACATAACTACATCTTTTTACTGTATACTGGGCAGATAATTACACTTAAACTCTGGTACATGACAAAGTCAAGTACACAATGACCACAGCTACCAAATGAAGTTGAACTTTGCATCTATCCAGTTACACTTATTGCAATTCTACCATTACAGCAGTAAAACTAACAATTATGGGAAAACTACATAGAAGAGATGAGACAAAAGCCCAGTATGTTAACTTCAGTCTGAAGTGAGATGACACTTCAGTGAAATGCTGCAGGAATTTGTTGCTGCAGTAACCATAAATTTTTAATAATTCCAAGAAATGTATGTTTTTTGGTTCTGTTACCCGATACCTAATCAGGTCCATTGCAAGTGAGATAAAGGATGAGAAAATCCGATTTTTGGGGCTCCCCCACTTGCAGAATAATGAAACTGAGCTTTTTTAATTAGTCATGATAAAGAAAAAGAAAAATCAAGCATGTTCCAAGAAAAAAAAAATCAATATGGATAACTCATGTGTGTTTATAAAATAACCAACCATTTCAGCTCTAATTTTTTTGCTACAAAGATCTATGTTATAGACAAAAAACAAAAAAAACAAACAAAAAACCACAAACACAGGAATACATTACAGTAGACTTTAATCAGTTTTGGATTCTATCAAGGACGTACCAGTGTGTGTGTGAGAAAAATATCACCTGAAAGGTCATTTATTTAGACATTTACACAAAATGTACTTGAGTATCAAGTCTGACACTCCAACATACATTTTCCCACAGGAAATTGCCAAATATCTTTACTGTAACTTAAGGGTCAAAAAGTCAGTTAAGGTTCAAAGTTCAGCTATTTTTTTCCTATTCATCTATGGTTGTATGCAGGAGTCATCGAACATCAACTATGAATGCATGGCTCCTTTCCAACTGTGGAGAGTCCTTTCTGCAGCTAACAAATACAAGGCGGGAAGTCAGTGGTCATAGAGTTCCTTCATTTCCTTCAGAACCTTGATGCTCTCACTGTATCTCATCTGGTTTTTATTGGAGCATTCCTTCCATCTACGGCAAGAAAAAAAAAGTTTTTAAATATAAAACTCTATTAAAAAAGTGTTCATTGTGATGTATGTAATTACTGTTAAAAGACATTGTTTTTGTTGCACTACAAGCCTGCAGCTATTCTTTGCTAGCATTTGCACCGTTCTCATTCTATGAAAATTTCACAACTAATATTCTTGCATCTAAAATGTCTGTGATATCCAAAAAATGTGGGGAACTTAAGACACGTTTCTTTTCAAAACAAATGGAGAACAAAGTCATTTCTCAAAATGTTTTTACCAAAAACAATTGCACCACAACTGGTTACCCAAACACAGTTAGACCTTAGAATTTTACACTGCATGAACCAGCAAAAACACAGAAATGGAAATAAGAGGGAAGTAAAGCGTCAAAGAACCCAGAACTGGATGACCAAATAAACAATATCTTGCTCACATCACTCTGATTTAAGATCTCTGCATCGACTTTCTTTGATTTACTAATTCCTTTATAATCTTTTTTTTTTTATTTGCTGTAGAATAGTGTGTTTTTTTAACTTCTCAGAAAGGTAGGTGGAAGTGTTAATCCTGAAATTTTGGGAAAAAAATCTTTGAAGGTATCATTTAGTTTCCATGGCACCAGCTGTGCAGCTATTTTGTTGGAAACCTGAGTGCAGCTGGGAGTATTCAAAGTTTAAAGGCAAACTCAAGCTCTCAAAAGTTTTTTATTTTAACTCCCCATAACTTTCTGGCGGTTTAATCTCTTGGAAATGTTGGCTCATTCTTTCATGGGCAGGTTGTCCACAGTTAATTTATTTAATCATATATGTTTTTGACAATCACCCTTTACGTTCAAAATAGATAGCTTTGCCAACACACAAGTCTTGCTTAATCATAAATTAACCAATAAGTGCTGGTAAAAGCATTCTGAATCAGATTAGCTACAGTCCCAGATGACACTGATATTGAATCTTGAACTATCAGGACTGTTTCTGAGCAAGAATAAATATTTCCAACAAACACACAAAAAGCAATGATAAAGGGTCTAACACAGCTCATGAAGAACTTACTTCTGTCTTATCTTTTTCCAGCGTTCCATGTGGTCACTGATGAGAGCTCCTGATACAGGAACCTCTGTGAACTGTGCAAAGAGAGCAACTTTATTCACAATAGATAGTATACAAGTAGAGATTTGCATTTCCATTTCCCAGTAAAATTGAAAAAGAAAGAAAAATATCACTGAAATAATCACATGATTTTAGAACCTTGGAAATAGTGGGCTTTTCAGTCTGGGGGATCCTGAGATTGATGAGTTCACCAGAGGGGTTAACTGGGCAGGCAGATGGGGGAGGAAGTCGGTAAACATTCTGACCTTTGCCATTCATCATGTCTGTGACCTAAAAAAAAAAAAACAATTTTTCTAAATTAAAACTAATTTAATAAAGTTTTCATGCAAGCTATTCTAATGTAATAATTCAGAGATGGGCTTTAACAAATGTGTCACCTCCTAAAAACAACCTTAACTAAACTGCAAATAAGGCTCTGTCCACATGAAAACAGATATGTGGTCCAACTTAAATGTTTAGCTATGTTTGCTTCCACATATGTGGCAAAAAAAAAAAGTGCTTTGCAAAGTAGAGATTTCCCAAAGTCAGATTTCTAGTATTCACAGAGTTATCTAGACATTATTAAAACTGACTACATCATGGCCCACTTTGAACATGACCACTTTACTTTTCATTTCTAAAAACCACAGGAACCGTAGGAGTTTTTAGTCATTTTTTTCTGCATCTGTCTCCTTCTGTTCTGACTTGGTTTCCATGAAATCTCAAGCATAAGATGAAGACGGTAATGGAAAACAGATTCAAAGAAAGTACGGGTTATAACTGTTCAAGAAAAACATTTACCTAATCAATGCTTTAACTTTTTTTTTTTTTAAAACAGCCAAACAAAAAACCCATCAACTGTAATGTAGCCAACGTCTGTCATAAACATCCAGAGTTTACTCCGCTAATTTTTTTGTTAATGCTTGTGTGTGATGAACAAAATAAAAGTGACAAACTTATTAACAGTCCCACCTCCTCTTCTGGTATGCTTTGAGGGGAGCTTGGAGAAGCCGCAGGTTCCCTAAAGGAAGGATTGTTTCTCATCCAGGCACGGCAGATTGGATACAGTGGGGTGGTGGTGTTGAATTGAGCTAAGTCAACACTGCGATCAAACAACTTAATAATGTATGCATCTAAATAAAAGGGAGAAAGGCATAAAATACAAGGACATATAAAAAGAGATCAAATTCACAATACAGTACATAGATAAATGGACCAACAATAAATGAGGCACAATTAATAATCTAACTGTCATTGTATTAATATCTGCATTCAATTTACTCTGTTTATGTTGATTGGTCTCTGGGATGCCCTCATCCATCTCCTTTCTTTTCTTCCTTCTGTGCTGTGGAAATCTTGCTGAAGGTCTGAAAATGAAGAAAAAAATAATAATTTAACCATTGGGACCTACTTGTACATATGTATGTTAATTGAAAAACACATTTACCTTTTTCCAGCAGATGACGGAGACAAATCTCTAAAATGAGCAGAGACGCCATTGGGTGACTACAATCCAACAATACTGACACAAAGGTGCAATAATGTGAAGGTAAAAAGGTATCTAGGTTTAATAAAGTGAAAGGATAAATTAAAACTAGTCCATACTTGTTTAAAGCATCCACTGACAACTTTCCTGGGTCTTCATTTGGTTCTCTGTTTAAAGTGTAGAAAAACAACTGTTAGCATCAAAAGTTTTCACAGTTGTGACAATCAATATATTGATTATAAGCACAATTTTACAAACCTTTCATTTTCACTCTTTTCTACGAGACCCTTCAGCACAGCATCCAACCTGCCGCGAGCACCTGTGCTCTCCAGATCTGAAGAAGCACAATTATTCATAAAACAGTAATTAACAACTACATTGAGATTTAGAAAGGGATGGGGGTTTTTTTTAATGTAAATGTACCATTTTAGTTTTCCCATGTTTTCTACACTTTATGTAAAAGCAAACACAAATCCTCTTCAAGTAGTTTTAATACAATAATAATGTAAAATACAAAACATTATTTCCGAAGTACTTTATTTTGGGATTGGTGGCAACTTTATTAAGTCTTATAATTATGAATGTCTTACCTGGCCTTTCTGTTTTTATCTTGACGTGGTGCATTTGTTCAGTTTATTCCCAAGGGCTGCTCAGAAAATCAGACTTAAAACAGCTGTTTTTGTACCTCTAACAGAGGTTTACGGGGTCTTTGAGCTAACAACGACCTCTTGTTGATTGCTCGGTAACAGCAACGTTAGCCAGTTAGCTACGGTTAGTTGTTCAGCCAGTTAGCCACCCTTCTTCATTAGCCTAAATAAACTGTTAAAGCGAGTCCAAAATCTAACTTCTAAATACAGATACTTATACTAAAAATGTGTTATTCTAGTAGCTCCAAAATAATTACATATTATTACCTATAAATACCTTACTTCATTTATTACTGTTTCGGAGAATAAAAGGTACTAGCTCAACTACCGTTGCTAAGTTAGCTTGTTTTTGACAAGCTCTTTGCTGGCTTTCCTCTTCCGCGCGCTGCCGGTCTCCAATCACCCGATTGGTACCTGTGTGAACAATGTATCATCTGTGATTGGACAAATCATACGTCAGTCATTTTTTACTCGTCGTCCATTGGCTGGTGAGTGAACAAACGTAGCAGTAAACATATCTTGTGCTTCTATCGACAGACTTGAGAGCTTCTGATAAAAAAAAGAAAGACTGTTTTTAAGTAATGTTATTTTTTTGTTTCAGATTAGATTTGAGGTTAAGCAAGTCTTTCACGTGCCGTGTATAGTTACATAAGCTATTTCGTTCCACCTTCCGTTTGCTTCCATGGTAACTATTGAAGGCAAGGTCAGACAAGCGCTGAAAAAGTGGCTTGTCGAGATGCAAATCAATATTTTTCATACTGACGTCAATTTCTGTTAGTGTTAAGCTAAACTGTGACATCTTGAAGTTGCTATGAAATCCAGGTAAGAAGCAATGGGCACATTTGGACTTTTGTAATTAGAAATTATAGTAGGTAAAATTGTTGTTGTTGTATTTTAGCGGACCACTGTTTACGAGGCAGAATCCATTCCCACCTGTATCCACGGTGAAGACGAGGGCACACTATCACCCATCACGCAAGAAGTCCTTGTCAAAAAAAGAGAAGAAAATTGTATGTTTAAAATGTTTAAAATATATACACAATTAATTTGCAGACTGGACCTTAAAATCCCTCCATCTCATCATTTGCAGCTCATTCTGCATTATTTTAGTGTGGAGAACTTCATCTTTTGCTCGCTCAGTAGGGATTTGATCTTATGTTGTCATCTGCAAAGCTGCCTTAGCTAGATACATTTTTGTCCATTTGGATAATACACCAAATTCGACTGTTGTGTTCTAATTAAGATTGAATTAAAATGGAATTTAATTTATCTCTAATTGACTTGATCCATTAATACAATGTCTCACTTTTTTGGTCTTTTTTTTATTTATTTTTTTATACAGACTCTAAGTCCTGTTCGTTTACATCAGACCTCTAATAGTCCACCTCACTCTCTAAACCGGGAAAGCCAACAGCTGTATGAAAATCATGATTTTCCTGCCAGTGATGGACAACATGTATTTACCGAGATCTGGCCCTCTACCGAATGTGGATCCTCTCCTGAGGGTCATGCTGACGTCCCTGAAATGTTGCCAGACAAACTCTCTACAAAATTAGAGACATCCACAGTTCCATCTAGAGTGAAGGAGGATTCAGTACTCGCAAAGTAAGTTTCCCATTGTTTTCCTAATTACAGTGCCTTTCAGATGTTTTCATAGTCCTCAAATTTTTCACATTTTTCATGTTATTACCGCAAATTTCAGTGTATTTTGTCTGAACTTATGTGCTAGACTTGCACAAATGAGATCTTAACTGTGAGGTGTGAGACAAAGGGTTTGCAAATAAAAATCAAGAAAGAGTGGCATTTCCTAATTACACAGAAATATGTAGAACCACGTTTTCCTGCAATATCAGCTGCAGGTCCTTTGACATATTTCTCTAACAGCTTTGTACAAATAGTGACAGATCTTTTCTTTGTTCATCTTTGGAAATAGCTCAGTCATACTGGATGGAGAGTCGGGTGTTTGTCTTGTGGAAGGTGAATGTTCACACCTGTTTGAAAATCTTCTATATCCTCTAACAGACTATCTTCCTGACTTGCTCAACTTTTAGCACAATCCATCTCACTGTCAATTCAAATCTGAAGCTTCCTTATCTCTGCTAAAGGAGCATCCCCATTGAAGTTTGTGGTGATAATGTGACAAAATGCTCAAGGACTATGAATACTTGTCCAACTCGCTGTGAGTATATATACATATATATTTTTGCTTTGGGAAGTACTAATACGTACTGTTACAGATACATAGAACGTTTTCGTCGTGGTCGGCCTCAGAGCCGAGCGGAGCGCCAACAGATGGCTTCTACCGATGGGGGGGAACAGATCCCGTTTTGGTGGATGACCCATTCACCAGTCCCCAGTTCAAACCCAGCTAAACCACTAGACAAAGGTACACTCTCTTTGTGGATAAACCATGAACTTATGAATTTTGCTCTTTCTTTCTCTAACAAACATAATATATGTTTCTTTTCAATGAATGGATGTTTCCTGTCCCTGAAAGACGGCCATGATTCTACCGCTGACAGTCTAGATGCGCAGCCTCAACATGACATGTTTTTCAGTGTGAGTGCATTGATAAGTTTACTCAAATTAAACACTCTGAAACCAGATTCGCTTAACCATCTTGACAGGAAAAAATAGGTGTACTGCAAACTGTAATTATCTAATTACAAGTAGAAACAGACTAATCAGTTGGTTTTTTTTGTCCTGACCAAGACAGATTTTTGCTTTTCACTGAGGTCTGACCTACCAACTCGAATATTGATCTGTTCTGATTTTCCTTTTCTAAAAACCACAGCACATAACATAATAAAAACATGCTTTAATAGAGTTTGTAGTTTTGAATCAAACATAAAAGAAAGGAATTAAAATGTCCCTATTCATGAATATAATTTTCTTACTAAACAAAACGGAGCATCAAGTTGTATGTTATTTGCCTTTAAATACCAAAAATGGTGGGTGTTCTTAGTTTTGATGCCTTTTAATGAATAATAATAAAAGAAAATTCAGCATTTGACCTGCAGGATCACTGATTAGAATCAATAAAAGGGAAATTTGTCTGAATTTCATCTCCCTCCTGTTGGTCTCTTCCTCAATATTATATTGAGTGTCTAGATTTGTTGGTAAGCTAGTTGTGCCCTGGAAAATCTCTCCCTTTAATATAAGTGTGATGTAAATAATTACATGCACACCCTTCTATTCTATTTTAAAACCTTTCTTAGTTGTAGATGCTTTAGGTGCTACTATTAATAATTAAATACAGACTTCAGCCTTCTGTTGTCAAATGTATCCTTTCTTAAACTGATTTCAAAAATTACCAGGACATTTCTTAGAAAGCCAGATAATTTGCTTCCTGAGATTTATCATTTTGTTTTTTTCTAAAGTGCTGTATTGTATTTGTATTCACTCACTCTGTTGCTTGGGGCTAAACAGCTTCCTTTGTTCCCCAGGTTGGGTCTGACTGCTCTCAGGAGGAATATGATGATACAGATTTAATAAACCTTCAAGAAAGAGCAAGCAGACTTCTACTGAGAGGGTGTGTAGTGCATTAACCAGCGTTACCAATAAGTGGTTAGTCTTCTTGAGTTGAAATAAAGCTGTTATCTTTCTAACAGCGAATGTAGCCCGAGTGATGGGTCCATTCCTGTTAGCTCAGATGGCCTAGGATGCTCCGATTTCTCCTCTCCAGTCAGTGTGGACGAGCCAGTGCGACAGCCTTTGATTCCCAGTTTGATGAAATCAACTGCTGGTGAGGCAAATGACGTGAAATGCATCTTTGAATGCAGCCATTAATTTCCTGCTTTAGTAGTTGTTGATGCAAGAAACCGTACGCTGTCTTGTGTTTGTTACTACAAACATTATGGCTGTGCTTTTCGTGTTTACAGCGGCGATCGGTCCAGACCCAGCTGCTGCTGCCTTCTCTCAGAAATCTGTCATGCCCACCATGACGCCTCCCACCCGCCCAGAGGACGATATTTTGTTCCAGTGGCGATTACGGAGGAAGATGGAGCAGGCTAGAGGGTGGTCCCGGTCCATGAAGCAGTCAGGGCTTCATGGTTCTGCTTTCAGCTGGCAAGCCCCCAGTTTGGTCCATGCATCAGTCAGTGGAGAAGCTTATGAGGCTGGATTTTAAAAGTGTATATTTGTTTTATGTCAAACACAAAATAGCATGATTATAATCCTTGTTCTATCTGCAGCAACAACAGAGCTCCCAGCCTCCTCGCTTCTCAGAAAGCGACGCTCATCCACACATGACCGCTTCCCAAGCAGAAACCACTGAGGCCCACAGACGAGGTGCTCCAGCTCCAAGTCCTCCGCGCTTCCTTCCTGCTGGGGTTCCCCCTTCCTCTTTGATGTCTCAAACCCAGACTCTTTCCCATATTCCCGCTCACATGCACTTACTCTGCGATGTCCTTCCCTGCCCCAACCAGCCAACTCTTGCTAATGATGAGCAAAGCGTTTCACAGAAGCCACCTGAGCACCAAACCAAAGCTGTCCACAGAGAAACCCAAGTCTCAGAAAGCTTATTGAGAACCAACAGTGACGGGCCTGTCAAAGAGCGTTTGCCAGCCTCATGGCACGCATCCTCTGGACAAGGAGATGGTCCTAGTCGGCAAAAAATACCCCATAAGAACAAGAAAAAGAAACTGGTGACTAAAGAGTCAGAGCAGAAGACAGCCCCACCCTCCAGGCAGCAGAGGAAAGCTGTGAGGTGATGCATTGAAATGTGAACAAGTTATTTTAGCTGTAGCTTAGTAAACCTGAATATCTTCTAAAAGTTCAATTATTACTGTAATTCTGCTCTAAAAGTCAAGCTCATATATATTAAGTTAATTAAACAGTTTTTAAAAGTTTCAATATAATAGTCAATATAACATAAGTTTCACTTTTTGATTGATTTACCAAAATTAATCAGCTTTTCACAGATATTCTAAGGAATTAAAATCCACCTGTATAATGAAATATGAATGCATTTTTTTTTTTTTTAGCTGGTTAACATGTTTGCTGTGATTGCTGTTCAATCAGGGATTCTTCATATTCGAGCAATCCGAAAAACACAGCAGCAGTCAAAGAGCAGCATCATCATGAAGAAGGCAAGGCGGTTCCAAAGGAAAGCTGCACTGGCAGTCATGGACCACCGTCCTCTCCAGTTCATGCCGCCTTAGGACAGGTGAGGAAATGTGCATGCTGAGCGTTATTCTAATTCTTACTAAAATACAGTCTCAGTTCAAGTTCTGCTTTTACCTACATGCATATGTGCCTCTCTTGAAAATGGGTTTACAGGGTGCATATTTACTGTTGGAGCACCTATATCACTCACCAGTCAATGACACATTTTAAGATGTTCAGTGTAAAAATACATCTTGTGGTTTTGTGTAGTAACACTGCAACTTGCAATCTGAATCAAGTATTGTTCTTGATGGACTTTAACAGGTAGTTTCAGAAGTTTTGTTCCCTACGGCGGCTCAGAAGACTCCAGTTTCATCCGTTTCTACTCCTAGAAACATCTCCTCATCTTCAGGGTCCCCCGTTCCTTTAAATGTTACACAGAACTCCCTGGAGGTCATTTCACAGCTGCTTCAAGAGGCCGAAGGTAATCCCGTGGCTTGATTGCCGTCCAGCCAATAACTAAGAAATATTTATATTCCAATACTGCTTTGCAACTCTTGCTTGTTGCATCAACTTTTTCTTTCTGTACGTCTGTATTTTGTGTCAGATTCTGATGGACAAGAGTTTGAAGATGACCCTCTGTTGCAAGTCCTCCGCCAACAGAGAAAATGGGTGAAAGATCAGATAAGGTAGATTTAAATAAAGCTATAATTTAATCAGTTTGCTTTGTTTTATGGCCTTATATTTCTGACCTGATCTTATTTTCGACACTTTTGGATTTTTTTATTAGATTCATTCATCAAATCGACACTGTGAAGATGATTTTTCCTCTTTCTTCTTTCAGAGAGGTGGACGTGAGGCTGAATGAATACCAGGGGGGACAAGCAGTGGCTTGAACAAATCAGACTGTTTTTCTTTTTTTACTTTTTGTAGTTTTATATTGAAATAAAGTTTATTTATATGATAATATTTCAACATACAGTTTGGAATACATCTATATGCATTAATTACAATCACAATATAGTGCATTTACAAATGTTTCTCAAGGGTATAGCAGCTTCAACAGTGAGTTAGGAATATTTACAAAGAGGTGTTCGTTGAAATACTGCGGACGGTCGATGAGCAACACTGGAGGAGAACTTTATATACAAACCACAAAGAGCGGGGAATATCAGAACAGTGCCAGGAGCAAAACAAAACAGACGGGTGTTTCGGTATGCTGTGTGCTGCTGGGAGTAAATCTGCTTTGTATCTCAGTGTTTACAAAGGCCGCCGTTTTATTTTCTTATATGGCGAAGTCGAGAGAGGCCTCTGTGTTAAGACAGGCATCTGGTGCCTTCGATCTGCAGCATTGGGGCTGATATGATGAGAACGCCTTCAGGAGAGACGGCTGACTCCAGCGCCATGATGTTCACGCCCTTTGGGATTCGGTAGCGGCGGTTAAACTGCAGCGTTGTAAAGCCATGGCCCTCCTTCTGCCAGGAGACAGTGAAAAATACAAGTTTAAAGAATAAATCTGTCATTTTTAAGTTTTGTTCTGGCTAGAAGATTACACCAGGTCTCCCAATACACCCTTAAAAGAAAAACATGGTAAAATAAAAGGATTTTCAGCTTAGTATTTTTCTAGGTCTGGTAAGAGAGATTGGGGGAGCAAAAGTGGAGGAATTTTTTTTTTTTTTTTTTTTTTTTTTTAAAAAAATTTTTTTTACCCCCCTTTTTAAAAAGGTTTGTTTTCATTCCCTTTCCCCCTGCCCCCTTTCTTCCT
>NW_015112781.1:566965-590360 GCF_001443285.1 Poecilia latipinna | reverse complement strand
AAAAAAGATTTTTAACTTTTTTTTTTTTTTGGGTTGGTAAAAGAAATTGGGGGGGAAAAAGGGGGGGAATTTTTTTTTTTTTTTTTTTTTTTTTTTACAGACATTATGTTACATCCCATCTGTAAAAAGGTTGTCTTGACTACCTTTACTCCTAGCATCCTTCTGTCCTTCAATTTTACCATTTTCCTCTATCCTTCCTCTTTGTTCACTGTGTTTTCCTTCTTTATCTTCTCCTGTTCTTCCTTTCAACTTTACTTTCTTTTTTAGTATTCCTTTGTTCCTTCATCCTTCTATATTTCCTTTCTACTTTTTTCTTTCCTGCATTGTCATTCATTCCTTACCTCATTTCTTCCGTCTTTCATGCGTGTTATTTAAAGACGGATCTCGTGAAGAATGTGTGCAAGCCATGTTACTTGTCATGTTTTCTTATTAGGTGCACCAGTGAATGTCCTTTAACCCATACAGTCAAAATTAGATTTAAAAAAAGAACATTTGTTCCTCTTGGTAAACAGACCTTCTGCTCTTTGTGTTGTCCTTGCACTTCTACAAAGTCCCCCACAACTTTGACCAGCAGGTCCTCAGGGTTGAAATGCTTCACATCTACTTGAACTGTAAATCCAATCTCATCACAGTGGACCTGTCAACACAAGTTGAAATAATGTATGATGTTTTTGGAAAAGGGTAATGATTATTGCGAATACACAAAAATATAATTCCATGTGAATTTGATGTATTTGACCATGCATGATGTAAACAAAAATAAATATTTCTTTGAGGGAATTTAACTGATTCAGTCTTCTGTGCTTAATGAAGAGAAATATAAGATGTGTTTAATTCAAACTAAGATTTGATTTAAAGATTGGCAGTACATTGTTTTGGTAACATTTTATGCTTGTCTGAAGTGTTACTGAACATTTGGCTCTTTTTAACTCTAGGTTAAAGAAATGACCTACCTCTGCAGAGCTGACACTCTCAGTCTCTGGAACCAGTAATGATGGCGACCAGTTATAATAGCCATGAGACCCGTTCAGCCGAGGAGGTAAAACCTTCTCCCATGGAATACCACCAGTTGTCAAAGAGGGAGGCACAATAAAATCCATACCTAAAAAGAAAAAAAAAAAAAAAAAAAAACATTAAATAGAACAATCAAAAGAGTTACATGGAGCGCAATAAATGCTCAGTGAAGAGCAGCTTACCTTCGCTTATGTATTCTCTGATCAAACAAGTGAGCAAGAAGAGAAATGCCAGTCCCTACTGTTACGTTCCCACTTATCCTGAGTAGGAGGAACGATCTGTCCGATTCCAGTTTTCCTTCTCTGACCGTGCTGAACGTGACTGTCACAGGCTCTTTTATACTGCAGTTGCATAATGACTTGTGCATTCATACTGAGCCACCTTGTCTATGTCACATTCCAGACCGTGTACCCTTGGGGGTCCAGTCCACTCACAGATGAGTATATGTTTTGGGAATGACACAGCTGCTGTTGGCTTATTGTCAATTAAAGTGTTTGTTATAGCCCTCCTTTATTGGGTCGATGACATGAACATCAACTTGTTACCACCAGTGTGTAGACATCAGAACAACTGTGGGATAAGTTGGTTGTTGGGTAGGATCCTTCTAAAAATAAGTTCAAAAGATGAGTGGGTCCTAGACACATGTAGAAGCACGCGTTCTGTACCTGACACATCATCAATCACCTGTTATATAAGAGGATGGGCAGTATTAAGTTGATCAAGGGTCTTGAAAAATACTAAATAAAACGCATCTCAAGGAACATCCTAAAAGTTGTATTTTCTTTAGAATTACTAAACAAAATGCATCTCCAGGAACATCCTAAAAGCTGCTAAGTGTGTATAGTGAAGATGTATGGTCATTTAAATGTCTTAGATAAATAAGTAAAATAAAATGCTTCCACAAGCCGGTTTCATTTGGTGGCACATCATATGTTGATCCTCACTGTTCTTCACACATGTAGCAGTTATGTGCACATGTTCTCCCTGTTAGCCATGCTAAACCTGGCACCTAAGCTTTGACTGTGACTAAAAGTGGCCCTGATTATGCTATGACTCATACAGGATGATGGCCAAGAGGGGACATTTGGAGGGATTAAGTTATTGAGTTTCATAACAGGCGCCACTGGTTGTCTGGACTCTGAGAGGCATATAGCAATAAGGAAAATAATAAAACATAGGCTCATAGATGCAGAAAGAATTGTATCATAAAGGTAGGTAAGACGCCTACCTTCTCTAAAAAGGCCGTTTTAGAGATATACCTTAATTTAGATTTTCAAAGTCACAGGTATGATGCAACTTTGTATCTCTTGCAGCATTAAAACTTGAATTGATGACTTTAGATCTAATAACTGAAAATCATCGATACATTTTTGATTCAACTTTTTGAATTTTTGATACATAATTGATTCAACTTTGAATCAATTATGATTCAAAGTTGACATTTTGACACTGCATCTCACGAATGACTGACAGTAAAAATCAAAATGACATTGAAACTCATTCTCAAAGTCAAATTTACTATTTTTTCCCCTCATAGTTATGACTTTGGAGTAACTATGTCCCACAATCCCTTTTTCATTCATGTAAAGTTGTGGCTTTTGTAGAAGAGAGTGACAAACCCACCTTAAAATTTACACACAATTTAAAAGACATTATAGATTAAGGGCATTTATTGGTCAGAAAGTAAAAATCACCTTGAATGCACAAGGTCATTTTAGCAATATTTTAGAAAAAGAAAAAAACAAAGCAGTGGAATCAAATCATTTGTCTCACCTAAACAAATCTTAATGCACATCCACTGACAACACATTGTTAGCTTGTACTAAAAAGAAAACAAAAGGCTCTAAACTAAAAACATACAGAGATTTATGAGTTCTACAGTAGCAACATTTTATAGGTAATAAATGTCACAAAGACTGAATTGTTTTTGCTTTATTAAAGAGAAAACTCTTTGGTCCAGGATGGTCGGGGGTCAAACATCTCAAGGCGTGCCCAGTGGAATTGTGAACGAAAGGTAATCTCCCACTTCCCCCCACTGTGCTCTGAAGTGTTGGTAAATTGTGATCCATGTCGTCAGTACTGTGACCCAAAACAACAAACCCAGTGCTGATCGCTTCACATCTGGAGAAGAAAATGAGAAAGTATTTTAACTTAAAACTTGTATTATATATTATTTACACAGGGCACTTTTTGACATTGAGACAGAAAAACGGAAAGAGAGCTTTTCAGATCGATTACTCTGACCACCAGTCCATGCATGATTAAAAAAACAACAACAAAAAAGTCAAGAAGCTATCATCAGTGGACTATCATCAGTAAAAAGTATGCATGCTTCTACCAGCGAGTCTGGTAGTAATTCATTTAAATAAACCAAGCCTTACAATTATTTAGGGTTATTACTTACGAAATAAAAATCTAATGATTTTCTTTGTACGCTCACGCGCTATTAGTCTATGCAAAGTCACAAGTTGAAAACCATAACATTTATCCTGATATTCGGACCAAAAGTAATGTTCATTTGAAAAAAAATAAAAATACTGAACATATTTTTGTTCCATAGAATATTGCGTTACTGCTTTTAATGGTGATATTATGATTTACTGTAACTAACAGAACACTGAGGCTGTTTGCACTGCTTAGAGGTATAGATCTGGCATCAAATGTTGAGTGTTGAACATTTTTTATTAAGCTCAAAAGTTGTTTCAATATTCTTTTAGGCTAGTTTTTGGTTTTGAGAAATAACCCATTGTAAAATTGTGCTAAAATACCTACCAATATGCTTTTACGCATTTAACTAAATTCTAGTTCATTTTACGTACTCCGCACCAAAATGTACATGAAACTTACATGTTTTAATTAGGGTCTGTTCAGTGAAGGGCGGCTTCATAAAGGCTTCCTTAAAAAACCAGACAACGTTTACAAGCCACAGGAAAGGAAGAAGAGCAAAACCACCTGAAAACACAAAGAAAACACAAGTATTTAAAGGTGTAGAAAACCAAATCATGCTATGACACCAATACATTACTCATGGACTTAATATGTAATCCACACTTCCCGTTTCCATGTTTGGGCTCCATAACGGAGACTATAGCAGTTACAGCTGCTATATATTGACAAGTAAAGCTGCTTGGATGTCTTTCAAATATTTCTTACCCAAGTAATATTTTCTACAAAGGGTGAGTTTCTCTTCGTTGGGAAGTCGTTCCAGGTTCATGGTAAACGCACAGTTGCCCTGCTGAAGGAAGAAACAAAGTTCCAGGGAAATGTTTAGAGTTAGCTCCACTTTGGTATATTTAACAGAAATAAAACGTGAGAAAACGGAACATGGCGATATTAGGTACGTTTAAAAGATGACTAACCACTGAATCAGCAAACAAAAAATGCTTTATCAAAGACCTTGTTTAGAAATGTACTAAACCACTGTCAGGTGACTTGAAATAGCCTCAGGCAACGTTAGCATTTTGCTAACAGTTACGCCACCCTCGAAAAAATGGCCGCAATCTAGTTTTGGCAACGTCTTTTAAATCATGTTAGACATACATAAACAATATTTTCACAATAACGTCATGGCATACTTACAGTCGTCAAGGATAACTCTTGAAAATGAGAACCGAGTAAATAAACACTTCCTTAACCCCCTCTTCTTCGTCGTTTTCCTTATCACCTTTCTTCTGTTTCGAGTAGTCACAAGTCAGTATTAGAATTAATACTACCACCTAGTGTACAGACGAAAGAGCCACATATACAATGGTTTGTTCCCAAATTTATAAATATAATGAGAAAATGTCAAATACCCCTGAGGGGAGAAAAACATAAACTTTTGTAGACTAGGTTCTTTAAATTAAATGTAAAGAAAAAAACATATGTTATCTTTCAAAAATGCTTTACATTGAATATACCATTTCATACAATCTCCACATAATTTTCATTTTATGGCATTTATTTTCCAACCTGGTATGTCACATATTTCCCCCGAATACTAGATACTGAGGGTCTGAGACTCATGAGTATTCTTGGAAGGAGGACAAAAGTTTACACCAATAAAAGATGGCATTTACCAGACATTTCATTTATGAATTACTCTTTCATTTAACTTATATAATGTCTTCCTTTTATATAGCTTACACACAATTTAACAATTTCTTGTCTTAGAATCAAATGCAGTTTTTTTCATTGAACAATACAAGAGCTTAACTTTTGTGATAGTAATCAAAAAGTGAAGTAAATCAAACATAAAAAGTAAACAGTGAGGAAAATGTCAATATTTTTGTTACAACTGTCGGTTCAGGTTTTCCCATAAGTATTTATGAGGCCAAAAGAGTATCACTCTGTGTATAGAAAATCCATACAAAATATTAGTTTTGCATTATAAATGTAATAAAATAAATAAATGTACTTTTTATGGTATCCTAATTTACAGAAATCCACCTCTTCAATATTCCTGTATTTTTGTGGTACGAAACATGCAGTATACGGCCATCTACTGTACTGCGATGGTAGGACAACAATGAAGCTATGTTGTTATGTTTTAATCTTACAGAACACACTTTGTGTTAAAAACAGCTTTATTGGGTATTTTCTCATTACTGTATCATTATTTCATCATTTTAGTTTTATTTTACTAATTTCGCAAGCTTTTAAAATCGTTTATCACCACTGAAAAAGTAGGTTACATCTGAACCATAAAAAAATTAAATGTTTAATGCTTCAGTATTTGATTTTAATGTATCGGTATTTTTAATTTCCATTGGAGCTAACAAAGTTGTTCAATTTAGATGGATATTGTAAATGCCATCGATGCTCTAAGTGAAAAAAAAAGAAAAAAGAAAAACTCAGTTTCCCTTGTACCATTGCGGCTCCCCCCTCCCATCTCGCGCCTTCCCTCTTGTCTCCCCCTCGAACTGCTAGCCGTCGGTGTGTGTTGTTGTTGAAGCAATGATGGCGGCGGCAGCGGGATGCGGATCAGCAACCGCGGCTGCCGTAGGAGGCCAAGGTGGAACTGCTACGGCCAGAGGTCGTTTCCCCGGTCGGCCTTGGTCTTCGCGCAGTCGTTTGCGCTCTGAGAAGCGATGGCAACTCGGGCGATCAAGCTCAGAAGCTGATGATGTGACTAACGGAGGGCCAAGGCCCGCAAACCTGGCTCTTTCGTTAAACGAAGACCAGTCGCACTTGCGTCTACTCGGGATAGAGGCAAGCCACAAGATCCTCGGCCAGGCTGGATATAGCTCTAGTGGAAGTGAAGAGGTAAGGTGCCGTACTCATTAAGGAAGTGGGTTATATATTCAAAATTGACGCATTTAGTGTGATCGGTCTATGCGCAAGAATGAGTGCTTTCCACCGCTGTATGACTGGTTAGTGCCATGGAGAAATGTCAACATCCCAATGGCAGGCTAGGGTTAACTTTAGCTTCAAGCTAAACGGTATCACTAGTGTTAGCCTAGTTGAGCTTTCCATTTGAACACTCCAAACATAAAATGTCACTTTAACTCTGACAGCAGATCTTTTTAAAGTCACATTAGCATGGGGCTCTGAGTTGATCTCCAAGAATAAAAAATAAAGGTAAAAGATTGATAACCTTAATATTTTTTAAATGCAGAGTGGGCACTTGTAAACATGCGCCGCAGTTATCCTACGTATGGCCCTTTCGTTACAGGGCCATAATATCTGCTAGCCTGCTAATAGCCAACACAAAGAGCAGGAAGGCTAGCGCCTTCGTACTCTGCAGAGAGTAGCCGCTAACTATGTTTGCTGTATGCTTTTCTAAAGTCTGCTTAAATAAGATACGTCTTGTGTTTGGCAAGGTATAAAGTGCATATAAACAGTTACATAACATTTTATATTGTGGCTATAAAGCTCCTTAACTGTCACAAGGGAGTAAATCGTTTTGGGTTAGCTAGCTGTTAGCCAAGGTTAGCAAACAGGGCATGTTTAAATGAATCTACAGAAGTGTGCCAAAGTCACTGCCACACATGTTGGTCACACACATTTTAGGGCTGAAACGCAACTAACAGTGAGTGATCCTTATTTATTAGATCTTATTCAAGACCTAACTGCAGGTATAAAGAACATTGCAAATGTTTGGAGGGAGTTGTTGATTACAGACTAACGTTTCGTTGTAGATTTTATAGCATCAGTGAAGGCGTGACCATCATTAACTAAAGCATGGGTTTTACTTAACGCAGAGTTCTGAGGTTGCATTGGATTGTAAAAACGATGTAGACCTTGACTATTACATTAATTCGAATTATTTCCCTGGTGGTCACTGATTATGTGGTATTATTCATGGTACGAACTGCTTTTTAAAGTAATTTTTTTAATGTACATGTATCTTTACTTAATGCAAAGAAAAGATTATCCAGTGATAGAAAATCACAGCTGCATACAATAAAGCACTGTTCCAGCCTGACTGTCTGCCATGCTTATGTTTCACCATTCAAACTCCTAAAGCAGGGGTGTCCAAAGTCGGCCCTTGAGGGCGGGCATCCTGCACGTTTTAGTTCTCTCTCTGGTGGTAGTAACAACCTTTTCAGCTTGTCAATGTTCCTCTTAGGCCTTCTAAGGAGCCATCATTTGATGCAGGTGCGTTAAATCAGGGAGAGAACTAAAACATGCAGGATGCCGAGAACCGACTTTGGGCACCCCTGTCCTAAAGGTTATTTTTTCTCAATCATAGTTCTGTATTTTTTCTTAAAACACATTAATAAGTATGTAATACCAACCTTATTGCCTTGAAATAAAAATAAATATTTAACTGTAATAACCTTACAATAGTTATGCTGCTGCATTCACAGAGAAACAGATCCTACTTCTGTAACTGTAACGGTTATGGACATAAATGTGCGCAGCTGTGCTGAATCGAAATCTTTTTTTTATCACCTTTTTTCTCCCTTGCATCGCATGTTTCGTAGATTACATCTGCGTGTACTGTTTACAATACTAACAACGCTGTGTGCCACACATGCGAGAACATAGTTCTGCGGGTGCAAAACATCAAAAATATTTTAGTCTAACTGACTGCACGGAGAGGTTTGACTCCCTCAGAATCTGTTATAATGGGTTTATCAAGGAGACACTACTCAGACTGCTTGACCTGAACAATTTTGTGCTTATTTTTGTTGTGGATACTAGGACTGCGTAATATCAGAAAAATGTGTAATCTTTACGTTTTTAACGACTGAAAATATCCACGTTGCTTTCTATGAGTTTTAGCATCTGACCTGCTAAAGGTATATATATCAGGTGAGTTTATTAAGGGCACCAATAAATTTAAAATTTGAGTGAATTTGTAGTTTAGCTGCAAAGAAAACAAAATATAATCAAAATGTAAACATAAAAAATGTTTCAGTATTTGAATCTGGACAATTTTGGGGATTATTTGCACTTTTTTTTTTACCTCCATTTTTGATTGTCTTAGTTTGACCTAGAACTGACACACTAAGGTTCCCATCCACAAAGGAGCCCCAGAAAAAAGCAGATAAAAAGTTGAAACTGGTTTGGTGTATTGATTAAATCTACATTATATTTCACATTAATCTGCCCTCCCTTTGTGTGAATGCGCAGACAAAATGTGAGCATTCCTTAAGGAAAATAACACCAGTGGTACTGAAAATGTTGGTTTTAATGATCATAATTGTAGTTTAAAACAATTTGGTGTTTGTTTAATTGTTGCCCGTGCCTCATTGTTAAGTGTATATGTGCAATTAATCATTTTTTATTTTATTTTTTATAAAGGGTGATGACTTCAAAGGATTTGAAGCTGACAAAAGAAATGCTGCAGAATCTGTGATGTCGCAAAAAAATTCTTCCAAAGGTGAACCGTTTTGAAATTTAAAACTGTACAGAAGAAATTAAGTAGATGTGAGATCAATTGTTTTTCTACAAGAAATATCATTTTATTTATTTATTTACTTTTTTGCAGTCGATGCTGTCAGCACAAAATCTAGGAGAAAAAGTGAGAAGCCACCACAAAAAGTGCCAGCAGTTGATGAGGCTGTCCCACCTGATCCTGTGAAAGATGTGAAAGCTCTGGAGGAAATACACGACATATCTCTTGAGACAAAACCAGCGAAGGATTCGAAGAAAACTCCAAAAGGAAAAAACACTATGGACCAAGGGTCAGCCAAGAGCAGAGCTTCAGGAGCAGCACCGAGGATTACAATAAAGTTGGTGGCCAAAAAGAAAGTGAAAACTATAAAGGAGCCCCAGAAAAAGGCAGATAAAAAGTTGAAACTGAAAGATGTGCAGGACCAGCCCGATGTTAAGGACATTCAGGGTGATCAGATTTTAAGCGCTCACATCAAGTTAAAAACCGAATCTTATGACGATGAACTCAACACTGGGGACAAAGGAGTGCCGACCATACCTACGAGGAGGCGTGGGAGATCTGCCGTTAAGGTAGCAGAGCCTGTAAGTCAGACTACTGCCAAAGTTGTGGTTGATGACCAAAAATCAAAAGAGAAGGAACTGACCAAGGTTAAGGACAGCGGATCTATAGAGCAGAAACTGAACTCAAAAGACTTAAAGAAAAAGCAAGTAGCCCCACTGCAGGGTTCTGAGGTTAAAAAAGTGACTCGTAGAAGCACAAGAGTTGCTAACGAACTCTCTAATAACTTAACAGACAGTGTACCTGAAACAGAAAGTCTGACTAAACCCGCTACTGTTCTGGACCAGCTCAAGTCAGAAGTTTCACAAAAGGCTGAGGCCAAACCAGTGGTGAGGAGAGAAGGTCGAAGGCAAAGCAGAAGGCTAAATAAAGATATTACAGTGCCAGAAAACCAAGGCTCATTAGCCACAGAATCTGAAAACCTACCTACACATGCCAGTGAAAGTTTGCCTGTTAAAACTGAAGAAATGAGGGTCCCAAGCATAAAGTTAATAAAGACCAGAAATCCTAAATATGATGCACAGGCCAGCGGGAAAACTTCATCTCGAAAGAAAAAACGGAGAAAATATATTTGGACTTTAGCCTTAGTCAAAATTGGAAGTCAAACCCCACGGGCAGAAGATACCGTCAAGGTACAAACAGAGACTGTGAGCCAAGTGGATGAGACCCCACCTAGTGACACCGGTGTAAAGAAGATCACAAAGGGACGAGGTAGAAAATCAAAACAGGAATGTGCAGCCCCACTGGAAAGCATGCAAAATGTTGAAAAGGATCCCCAAAGCATCCCTGATTCGGAAACGTCAAGTTTACAAGTGCAGCCTGAAGCAGATCCTGCGCCTGAAACTCCCACGCAAGAAATCACTAAAGCAGATTGCGGGAAGGTACCACCTCTTCAGATTAAAAAGGTTTCATCTCCTGGCAAACATAAAAGCTCAAAGCCGTCTTTTCTGATTCAGCAGGTTAGCCCGGTGCCTGAAAACAAAGAGGAAAACCTGAAAGATCCACCAGAGGTGCAAGAGGATAAGTCATCTCTACAGGACACAGAGACCACTCCTTCTAGAAGGCTAAGAAGAAGGATGTCAAGCCTCGAGTCACCACAGAAGAAATCTGTCAGCAAAAAACCTGCGACCACTCGGAAACGAAGGCTAAGGAAAAGTCCCCAAGAAGAAGAAAAGCCGCAAGTGGAAGCTGAAGTTCCCTCTCAGGTTTCTACTGAGGAGTCCGCTCCTCAAATTCTTCCCATAAACTCATGTCCTAATTTAGTCGAAGATCCACCACAGGTGACCAGTTTAAACTCCTCTGAAGGTCTTGAAAAGGAAAGTCCAAAAGCCGCCGACACTCCCTCACAAACAGCAGATGAAGTCTGTCCACAGTCATTGGAAAACAAACTGGAACCACAGATTGAAGAGGCCAAACCATTGCCTGTGCCTTCCAAACTCAGAAAACTTAGAAATAATAAACAAGCAAAGAAGAAGAAGTCTGTTAAAAAGCAGAAGGCTGAGAAGGCTGTTGTTTTGCCTGACACTACAGCAGACTCAGTCCCTGACACGGTTGACTTTATTAACATGGAGCCTATTCAAATGGAAAATGTTGAGCCTGTAGCTGAAGAGGTGAGCAAGGTAGTGGAGGAGAGAGCAGAACCAGAATCTGAGACCAAACAGGAGCCTGTTCTTGTAGAAGAAAAGGAAAAGGAGATACAACCAACGTTAAAAGAGGAACCAGACATGCAGTCTATAGACAGTCAGCAATTGGGAGAAGGTCAGCAATTGGGAGAATGTCGGCAATTGGGAGAAGGCCAGCAGTTGGGGGAAGCTCAACAATTGGGGGAAGGTCAACAATTGGGGAAAGGTCAACAATTGGGGAAAGGTCAACAATTGGAGGACAGTCAGCAAATGGGGGAAGATCAGCAATTGGAGGAAAGTCAGATGTTGGGGGACAGTCAGATGTTGGGGGACAGTCAGCAGTTGTTGGACACTGAGAAGATTCTGGACAGTCAGCAGCCAGTGGCCACCTCAGATCAAACAGGTGAACTAATATCATCCAAGAAATCTTCCAGAAAACTAAAAAAGAAACGCAAATCCTTAATTGGCCAACGCCAAAAGCACAGGCACAGAGGCAGAGATGGAAAGTTTGCCCCGCTTAAATCCCCTGAAGGTGAAAGTACTTTTGACGCTGACGATGACCCTTCTCTGCTGCTGGCGGCTCCCGTCCCATCCCAAGGGTCTACACTCATCGGAGTACAGAAAAAGTACAAAAAGAAGCACACAAGCCTGCCTTTTGTTGGAGCTAAGAAGTCCAAATCCCAGTCTAAAATCATTTCCCACCTGATTGAAATGGGAATGGAGAAAGATAACTTGAAGCAAGAAGAAGCAGACACTCCAGTGGACTCGGGACAGCCGGATGTTGTCAGTGTTCAGCCTTGCAAGTCAAAGTTTGTAAAAAACATCAAGCACTTCATTATGCCTGTTGTAAGTGCAAGATCCTCTCGAGTGATCAAGACCCCACAGAGGTTCATGGATGATGTCGGGATGTCCGTGTTGCCTCGAAGGCACTCTCCGAAGAAGGGTTTGCAGCTGGGCCTGAACATCCGTCCGGGGAAGAGGCGAGACGATGGGGCAGAAAGGCCGTTGTCTCCCATCTTTCCAATTGATGACGAGGATATTTTGAGTGAAGCTCAGCTGGATGTTGATCTGTTTTCAGCTCAGGACCTGGAGGACAGCATCGACTTGGCCGATAGCCTGTTTTTTGACTGTAAGAGTGAGAAAAATGAAAAGAAGAAGCCTTCCATGAAGAACTCGAGTTTCAAGTGGAATCTCCCTGAAGATTCCTGCGAGGAGTTATATACACTGGATAAAGCCCCAGAGAGCAAATGTGAGGATCTGTTTTTATCTCCCCCAGTGGATAAGCTCCCAGAACCATCGTCGGACCTCTTGGACGTTCTGAAAAAGAAGAGTCCACCCAAATTTATCAAGCAGGCGGCTCACCTGAAGATTTATCAGAGGCTGAAGAAGCCCATTTTGGGACTTCCAAAAGGCAAACTCACACAAGAGCTCGAGCCTGTGAGTAAACCCGCTCTGCCTCCGGTTGATTTAGCCGAGGGACTCGACGACGAGGTCATGAGCATCAGTCTGAGACAGCGGGACACAGGCGCAGACAAGGAAAAGTCCAAGATCAAGATCGAAGACCTGGATAGTCCAGGAGTGGTGAGAAAGGTTTCAGTCAGTCTTCGGTCTCCTAATTCTGTTGCATTGAAGCCATGCACAGAGGGAGCGTTGGCAGTGAAAGACACTGCCCTGCGGGACTCAAGTAAGACGATCATAATTAGACACAATTCTGATAAATATTTAAAATAAAAGCGTTTAACAGAGCACTTATGGTTTTGTTTTCACAGAAGCGCCGTCGTCGGTACAGAAGTCGGGCGCAGTCGAAGGCGTTCCTCCTGGGCACATAGAGAAGGGAGCGCCACAAAGGGCACGCCTCACTAGTGCAAATAAAAAAATGTTGAATCTCCTCAGGAAAGCAAAGGTTCAACTTATTAAAATCGACCAGCAGAAACAACTCAAGTCTTCTGGGGTAAGGTTAAAAATCACAAATAAAATTTTTAGCATAAAGAGATGGTTTATATTTGTGCATTTAAGCAAAAATTACAATACAGTCAAAAAGTTAATTTATTTCAGTAATTGAGCTTAATAATTGAAACTCGTATAGATTCACTACGCTGATATATTTCAATTGTTTATTTCTGCTAATTAGTTTTTATGAGTGGAAGTTCAAAATTCACTGTGCTATTCAATCTAGAAATGTATAAAATTTGCTTTTATCATTTTCCATGTAAGGAAAAATCAAACATTATTTTTTCCATACAAAATTTTCCTTTTTTTCCCCTATTGGACAAGTCTAAGCACGCTTAATGAGCACTGTGGTTTTGTCTCATTGATCTGCTGTGTGTTCTTCCACTTACAAAGTATCACCTTGATTTCAAAGAGAACCATTGGACCACACGTTTTGTGTTTAGACAAGCTTAAATTGAGGTTGCTCTCTACTAGTTGTTTTTAATTTTGGTGTTAAATGCTCTTGTTGCTCCCAAGAAATCTTGAAACTTGGAATAGTATGGAATGGGTTTTGTAATAAGAAATGTGTGAAAATTCTGATGATTACGGCTTACAGAAGATAAAAAGAAACTATTTTTAACATCTCAGAAAATTAGAATGTCAGGAGATAAAGAAGGAATTTTAATTAGGCAAGTCAGCCTACATAAGTAAGTCCATGTACTGTTCAATATATACTCGATGTTTGACAGGGCCTCGTTTTGCATGAATCACTGCATCAGTGCGGCATAGGATGGATGTGATTGTCCTGCAGCTCTGTTGAGGTGTAATGGAAGCCCAGGTTGCTTTGAAAGCTGCTGGGTCTAGTGCCTCTTGAAAATACTACAGATTCTCTTTAGAGATTGAGTCAATTCAGTTTAGTGATATCAAGGTTATTAAATCATATGTCGGTGCCGTTGACTGTGTGGATAAGCGCTCAGCCCTGCTGGAAAATAAAACCCAGCAACTCTATATAGTTTGTCAGCAGAGCGAAGCATTGAGTGCTCTTCAATTTCCTCTTAGACCTTTGGACTTGAGGAAATGGTGGACTAACCCCAGCAGGTGACATGAGTTTGCAAATTATTATTGAGATAATTGTAGCCCATCTTCATACCGATTTTAGTGTTGCACTTATCTCTGTTGTATGTGTGCCCCTTTATAAAACATGTTTTCACTTAAATGTCCATCAGTATGCTTGACTGCAGCTCTGTGTACAACCAGCATCTTTAGCAATAACACTTTGAGGCCTCCTGGTGGAGGATGCCAGTGACTGTCTGCTGGACAGCTGTCAAGTCGTCAGTCTTCACAATTCTTCTGCTGGCTACACCATAACATTTGTGTTTTAAAATATAAATTATTGGCCATTATCTAAACAAAATGCTTAGCAATTGTCAAAAAATATCAGAACCAAAACCTTGAGTTACAATTTCTCAATTCCGGTCCTCAGGCCCCCTCCCTGCCTTGCATGTTTTAGGTGTTTCCCTTCTGCCACACACCTGGATTGAATTTTGTGGGTGATTAACAGCCTTCTGCAGTTCTTGATGGCTGCAGAAGAGGTCATGCTATCATTTGAATAAGCTGTTCTGGAATAGACGTCTGAAACGCGCGGAGCAGGTCCGCCTGAGGACTGGAATTGAGAAGCACCGAGTTACATCTTTCGCATTAAAATTCTAAATTTGAATTTGCCCTTGTAGGATTCAGATCTGTTTATTTCAGACTGATCCAGTTCATTCCAGTTTTGTTCAATGATAGATCCTAGACCCCACAGTACGATTATTTGAAAGTACAACTACTTAATTTCATGTATTCCCACCTGTTGAAGACGAATCCTGTATTCCTGATTACCAGAAGCAGATGTCTTGTTTGAGCCGATGTCTTGTTTCTTTATTTCTCTCGCAGCTGTTATCTGGTCCTGCTGGCTCCAGATCTCAAGAAATCGCTTTTAAAAGACAGAGGAGGAAGCAGAGGGCGCAAGTTCCTCGTCCCGAGGTTCCTCTTAAGACCGAGCAAGTTCAAGGACAAGTGAGTCCTCGGATCAATACGCCTGATGGGGACAAGCATCGATCCGTCTTAAAAGTGTCTGGTTCCACCCACCCTGTTGTTTTCTCCTCAGCCGCAGCTCATCTCCCCATTATGCCAGGAGTTTCGCCGAGCAGGGGGTCCGCGGATCAAGCACGTGTGCCGCGCCGCCTCCGTGGTACTGGGCCAACCCCGAGCCATGGTCGCTGACGACATTCCCCGACTGAGTGCCTTGCCTCTACATGAAAGATCTGGCATCTCCCCGTCTGCTATCACTAAAGGTTGTCATGATTATGATCGTCAGCATTTTGTTTCATAGGATCCTGTCTTGATTCCTGTGAATGTAGTGTTGTAAATTTAGAGGTTAATTTTTCTCCTTTTCAGTTATTTTGAACAGCTTAGATTGTATGACTGGGTTTAAAGTGACTGAAATAATAAGAGTGATTACTAACTTTAGCAAAGTAGTGCATGTCCTTTTGTTAAATGACCACCATTATTTTGTTTAATAAAATCAAGTATGTTTTTTTTTTTATATGAACTGCGAAGAAACACACACTTTAAAGAGCTAAATTATTAGTTCCCAGAAGGCTCTTTGACATGCACAGTGGCTCTTAATAACAATGATCAACGATTACATGAAGCTTAGCATTATTCGTACATACAAATGTAACAAAAAGACCAATTTTGTTTGGTATTCCTGTATGTTTTTATGCAGTATCTGCATATAATAGACCCTGATGGTACAAGGGCGGAAAAACTTTTGATTTATATCATTTTATTTTCTTTTTGTCATTAGGGTACAGACATTGCACACTTTCCATTTTGACAAATATAAAACATTCAGATAATGACAATGCAATAATTTTCTATTTTAGAAAAAAAATATATATATATATCTAACAGGTATTTTTAAACTTGGTAACATATCTTCCGCCCTCCCCCAAGTGTTTCCTTTGGGTCTCTAAGCAAATAGGTTTAGCATAGCAAAAGGCAATAAATATCTTTTTCGCTTGTGAAAGGTTATGACCTCTTGATTTGTTTCTCTTGTCGCAGATATTGGGTCTCCATCAGAGTCGGACAGCCCAAGCCTGTCGGATCCAAAGGCAATAAAGTCGAAAAAGCCGTCCAGTTTCGCAAAGAAGAAGGGGCTCGGGCCATTCGGGTACCGCTCTCGAAGGTGCGGCGTTTGCAAAGGCTGCAACCACGAAGACGACTGTGGGAAATGCATCAACTGCCTCGACAAGCCTAAGTTTGGCGGCCCCAACACCAAGCGACAGTGTTGTGTGTAAGTTTAGCATAAATGTGTGGCTGTTGGTTTATGCTGCAGTCTTCAGAAATAATTGTTTTCTTTTTCTTGCTTTTTACCCCTAGGTATAAGAGGTGTGATCAGATTGAAGAGAGGAAAGCACGGAGACTGAGCGGCAGAGTGGCTCCTAAAAGTATTTTGCCGCTTTATTTTGCAAACCAAAAGATGTTTTGTATTTTTTTTTTCCTTTCTTTTTTACCATGCACTGTCCGTTGCAATGCTTGTTAACTTTGCTTTTCTGCTTGGGTAAGGTTCGTCTAAGCGGAGGCGGTCATCTCTCAGCGGTGGGTATTCAAGCAATGACGAAGGGAACGAGGGCGGCGGGGACTCGCCATCTGGTCCCAACACAGACGGCCACAGTCCGTCAGTAAGGAAGCAGCCAAAGCGTGTGGTGAAGCCTCGAGTCTATTTTGACCTGGTGGATTATGACTCTGATCTCGACGACAAAGCTTTATCTAGCTCTGCCTCACCAGCAAGGAGGAGAGGAGCAGGAACGCGCTTCAACCAAGGTAGCCTGAGATTCAGCAAACCACCAACTTGTAATAACAGCAACAGTTGCTCTATATTGTAGTTTCTTCTAATTTCTCACAAATTTTCTTCTGTTATAAAGACTTTGTCTCCCTGGATGGATTCTTTGAAGACTTTTCGGATGATGAAGTCAGACACCGTAAATCCAGTTCACATCGGGTACCACAGGTTCGACGGAAGCCTGAGAAGGTGAGCAATAAGAATCCAAACTCTCAGATCGTCTCTGGGCTACAGTAGGCGGCTCTTTTGGAGGCTTCATCCAGGTTAAGACTAGAACATTTGGTTTTGGAGGCTGAATCTAACTGCTAATGTGAGATGTTTAACCAGATGAGTCATTTTGGTCAAGTACAGTCCAGACTCGGGGCGTGCAACAGCCAACAACTCAGTAAAGTGCGTTAAAGTAAGCAAATGTCGTATTTTAGCAAACATGCACACTGGTTACACATGAATATATAATATAATATGCATTTCTTTTGTACGTTTCCACCACATAAAAGTCTTAAATTTGAGTTGGTGAAACCTGCGGAAACCCTGTGACGATCATTTACACAGGAAATTGAGGTAAAAGGTTGTGTGCCACCAATGATCTTCCTGTGTGAAACGTACTGAGAACAGAACATTTCTGTCAGAGTAAATGCCTGATATGAAAGTGAAAGCAACTTAACGAGCTAAACACCATAGAGGTTTAAGTAAATAAGTGAATTGATCTTATTTGACTGGTTACTGCATCTTTACACTGTCCTTTCTCAGTAGATGTTTGGTGGCACATCACCTCCTATGTCTACTTCCTGTCTGTTTTTGTACAACCCCCAAACAAATGTAACTATGGTTTTAATCTTCAAAATGGTAAAAAAAAAAAAAAAAAAAAAACTACTTTGGTTTTGACCTTTGTGTCCAAAATTCTGAATTTACACTAAATACAGTCGCCCAATAATAATCAACTGCACATTTGGTATTAACAGTTTTTGACCTCTGTGATAAAACCCTATTTCAGAAACTGTCCCTTTAAGGCTTAATTACAGCCTGAAAGGTCTGTAATCACTTTGTTAATACAATTTTTTACAGACAAAGCAGAAGTTTCTGAATGACTTCAACTCTCTAGTCATATTTTAAAAAATGTTATTAAAGGCAAGTTTTATTTAAAAAAAAAAAAAAAAAAGGAAAAGAGAAAACATGTTCCAGTCTCTGTTAATGTTGGCTTTCTCTCTCAGGCTCTTTCATCTCAGGCTCCCTTGGAGCAGACTCCTCCCAGTGTCCTGGCTGCCCTCGCTCACGGATTTGAACAGCGAGAAGTCGAGTCTTCTAAACCAAGTCACAAAATCAGAGTGGACTTTAAGGTTGAGACAAATTTCTTCTTGCAGTACAGTATAAATTTTTTTTTCCAAGAATAAGCTTCTTATATTTGCTGTCTAAGCAGCTTCTATTCCACACAGGCTGTTACAGAATGTAAATATACAGGTACATGTTAATTGATTCAAAACGTAAAATGCGTATATAAATTGATTAAGCAGAAGGATCTATTTTAACCTTTTTATTTTTGTGAATTCTGAAGGCTAATTGAAAACCCTAAATTCAGTTTCGTTGGAACAGAAATAAAACTCCGTCCATGTCTTGTGGAGGATATGAGCTCCATGCTTGGTTGCAGCGCTCAGCCAACTTGACAACATATAAATTGTCTGTAAAAGTTTGATCAGGTGAATTTGACATCTGATTGGCCATTAGCCTGGTCATTAACCAGGTGTTGGTGTTATTGCTGGTGGGAGCAGGTTCTAAATCCTGCTGGAAAATGAAAGCCGCCTCTCCAGAAAGCTTGAACCGGCTGTTAAAGTTCCTGGTAGACTGCCATGCTGACTTTGGACTTGATGAAAGGCAGTGGACCGGTTCCTACGGATAATGTGGCTCCCTGAGTTATCACTGACTGGAAGCTTCACACTCGACCTCAAACAGCTTTGATTGTCTTTCTCTCTGCTCGGGCTCTGGGGCTCTGGGACCTTGATTTCCAAATGAAATGTAAAACTTTCTTTCTTTTTAAAATTGGCCCACTGTTCCCAGTCTTCTTGAGCTTTGGTATAAAGCATGTTGAACCATTCCAGCTTCAGGAATGGCTCAACATGTCCAGCAGGCCATAGCTTGTTAATCTACCCCAGATTCTCGAAGGAGCTTTGCTTCACAATCCTCGCAGGGCTCCAGTTATCTCTAGTGCAGATGGACCTTTTGCTACCTTACTTTTTCCTCCCAATCAACTTTCCGTTGCTATAGAAACAGTCTCTTCGACCACTTCTAAGTCAGCAGTTCTCCCCAAGATTATGTTGGCCATAGCAAAGTTGTAACATAGAATGTCTTTATTAAAAAATATATATATATATTTTGGGCATTATGCAGCTCAGTCCTAGAGCAGGTGGACCACACACAGAGTCCAGAGTCCTCGGTTCGATTCCCGGCCCCAGCCCATTTTCTGCATGTCTTCCCTTTCTCTCTATTCTTCAGCCACGGTTGAATATAATGTAGCCAAAAATTCTTTTAAAAATTACTCTTTTCTTTACACTTATGTAATATTTTAATTTGCTGAAAAACTGAAGGAATCTGTGTAGGATGTGTTTGAATTCCCAAATAAGATTACTGTTAGTACATCACATTTTAGTGGCATTTTCATTTATTGAGATTCACCTGTAAAATCCAGTGAGCAAGATAATGCTATTTAGTTTATACCCAGTAGGGGTCAGTATTTGCTTTCAAATGATCGACTTCAGGACTTCTCCTGAAAACAAAATAGGAAGTATATTTTAGTCCAGGGGTGGGCAACTCCAGGCCTCGAGGGCCGGTCTCCTGCAACTTTTAGGTGTGTCTCTACTTCAACACACCTGAGTCAAATAATGAGGTTGTTAGCAGGACTCTGGAGAACGTGACTGCACTTTAGGAGGGGATTCAGCTGTTGGATTCAGGTGTGGTGGACCAGGGAGACATCCACGAGTTGCAGGACACTGGCCCTCCAGGACCAGGATTGCCCACCTCTGTTCTAGTCTGATAGAAACAATTTAGCAAACAAATGCTTTAACTGGACTGAACCCTTACGTAATATGTGTTCCTGTTGGTCAGGGGCGAGTGCTGTACTTATATCAACCGTAATTGTTTCTGTTTATTGTCTCACCTTCAGGAGGACTGTACCTTGGAGAACGTCTGGAATATGGGTGGTTTAAGTATATTGACCTCTGCACCTGTCATGCCTCCCTATGTCTGCTTCCTTTGTGCCAGTAAAGGACAACATGAGGTGACTGCTCAGTGCTTTCTGCTCTGTTTAAATTTGCAAAGGGGAAACTGTTATCCTCTGTGTGCGCTGATAAACATATGTCAGCTGTGTTTTACGTTGACATGCTCACGGTATTGGCGAACTTTCCTTTGAAGGGAGTGTACCTTTTTTTTTTTTTTTTTTGCAGATGTTGTACTGCCAAGTATGCTGTGAACCCTTCCACCAGTTTTGCCTTGAACCCGCGGATCGCCCATCGGAGGAGAATAAGGAAAATTGGTGCTGCAGGCGCTGCAAGTTCTGTCACGTGTGTGGAGGGAAGAACAAACTCTCCAAGGTACCGAGTGATGGAAATGCTTAATTAGCTGCTGAAATTCTAATAAGACCATTTTCCCATTGTGTGTCCTTCACATTGTTTTCACAGCCTTTACTGGAGTGTGATCGATGCCAGAACTGTTATCATGCTTCCTGTTTGGGACCAAATTATCCCAAGCAAAACAAGAAGAGGAAGGCCTGGGTGTGTTTTCGAAAGCTTTGTTTATAAGACTTTTAGTTTTTGTTTTTCTTTCCAGCTAATATGATGTTTTCCTGTAGGTTTGTACAACCTGCATCCGATGCAAAAGCTGCGGCGTGACACCAGGAAAGACCTGGGATACTGACTGGAACCATGACAAGGGCCTCTGTCCAGACTGTTCAAACCTCTTCGACCAGGGTGAGCGGGGAGTTGAACTCTGCCAGCACATTGATCGATTATTTAACCAGCTGCTGCTTTCAGTCATAATCATTCATGTTGTTGGTTATGTGTCTTTGTTTGTTTGTTTTCTTTCAGGTAATTACTGTCCAATCTGCTTCAAGTGTTACGAAGACAACGACTACGATAGTCAGATGATGCAGTGCGGCTCCTGTAACCACTGGGTACACGCCAAGTGTGAGGATCTAACAGGTGATTTTTTTATTGGATGAAATAATATTTTAGTGTTTATAAACGATACTCATTGTCATAGACTGTGCCTCAAACTATGTCATGTTTTTTTTAAAGCTATGACTTCAAACCTACTGTATTTTCCTGGGATTTTGTATGATTGACTGAGAATAATAGTGCTTGATTGTAAAAAAAAAATAATTTTCCTTGCTAAGGAAATTTTGAAACGGTGCCAGTATTTTGCAGAACTACTGTTTGCAGCAGTTAAAGCATCAGTTTCTTTGGCGTATGTCTCCATAAAACTGTTGTTTTGAGACCATTTTCACATTATTAATAGAGGGATTATTTATAAACGCTGCAGATGCATGCTCGACTTAACTGCAAGAAGAGGGAAATTGGAGGGAAAACGAAGATGTAGCTATATCCATAGAGGCAGGCGATGAACTGAGCCTTCAGAAATTAAAAATGCAGCGGGTTGAACAAGAGACGCTGCGCTAAAGATAAAGTGGTGGAGCTGCATGCTGGAGTTGCGCTGGGCGAAGAGAGGTGATTTGCGCTCGCTGGGAGTTGCATATTGTTTTATTAGCCTAATCGTAAATAGTTTAGTTAGAATAATGTATAGTTGCCAGCATTCTGACGGTGAGATGCACAGTAGAGTGGCTGCTGACGCAACGTAACGTCGACTGGCAATCCCTCCATCGATAATGATATAATAATGCAAGTTCACTCTTTCACAAACCAATAAGTGTTCTTTCCCCACTCGAACTGGAAGATATTTTAAATATCCAAGATAAAACGCAACGACCAAAAATAAGAAATGAAATGTAAATTAAAACCACACTCAGCTATAGCTATAAATAAAATGGATTATGAAGTCTCTGTAGACAGATTTACCCTTCAAAATACATCAATCATCTGAATGGAAATGATCAAGCTCATTTTAATTCGTCGTGCAATCGTGACGGGCTTGGTGAACATCCGTTTTAAAGTCATTCTGCAGTGGATTAGAAAGCTTGGTCTGGACTTTGACTAGGCTATTTTGAAATGGCAGTAGGTTGAGAATGTTAAGAGCGGTTGTGAATTTACGGATTCCTTTGCAAGACACAGAGGATGTTTAAAGTTGACCCCGATTTACTGGTAAACCCTTTCAGACGAGCTGTACGAGATCCTGTCCAGCCTGCCAGAAAGCGTGGTGTATTCCTGCCGGCCGTGCAGCGTCACCCAGCCCAGCGCCTGGAGGGAGCTGCTGTACATTGAGCTCAGAGCCGGCGTGGAGAAGGTGTTGGCTTGCCTGCTCTCCTCTACTCTCACCCAGCACCTTGTCACATGCTCTCAGGTAGTGGACCAAACTTCCCCTCCTTTATTAGTGAAACATGTGACAACAAAGGGCTTTTTTTTTTTTTTAACTTGAGCTTAAAATATCTTTAAATTTCAATTGTGCTAGACTGTTTCTGTTCTGGAAAAGGGGAGCTATAATTGGTAGGTGGACAGAAATGCCACTGAAACCTGTGAATGTATTGGTTCCATACGTGCAACGGTTTTCTGTTTCAGTGTGAAAAGTGGGTTGACCCTGACAGTGGAGTTGAAAACCAGCCGGCCTGTGACCTCAGAGCCGTCGGCAAAAAGTTTGACAAAGGCCTGTACACCACCCTGGTGAGTACAGAAGTCATTTTTTTATGACTTTTTTAATGTCAACATTTAAGTCTGTTGAAATTCTCGGCAACTGTACGGCTGTAACCCAGAATATAAAGGTCAGATGCTTTCGAAGGCGGAGGTTCTCTTCCTCAAAATTCATCTGGTTCTGACCTGTATCCGTAACCATGACCTGTAAAAGGCATGACTATCATCTGCAGAATTGCAGAACTGATGAAAAAAAACTTTACATCAGTTTTTTTTTTTTTTTTTTGGTCTTTAAAAATAACCGTTTGTTCTGTATGTTAAAATGTGCTTACACAACCATGACTCTGTGGGATTTTCCACTTGTAAGTGTTTTACATTCGACTGTTTTTTTTTTTGTTGTTGTTTTTTTTTTTGGTGGTTTAATTTTGCCATCAATATCTTAGGACTGCAAAGGTTTCTCTTGACAACTCGTCCAAACATCTTGGACTTCTGTTTTCCCTCAGAGCTTAAACCCTGAACATAATGAGTTCTGTCAAGTCAGAGAGTTTTTGGAGTATTTTGCAATATATCTGGGACTTTTCTGCGATGCAAAAGATGTCTCATGTAAACATTTGCAAATATTTTCTTCTCGTTGCCTGCAGCTGCCTTTGCACAAGTGGCTTTTCAGTTTATGGATGGTGGTCACCCTTTCGGATCCTAAAAAAAAAAATGTTGTGTAGTACTTAGTAGAGGTGTGCCGATCGATCGGTCACCGATCATAATCGGTCCGATT
>NW_015112781.1:548438-562662 GCF_001443285.1 Poecilia latipinna | reverse complement strand
TTTTTTTTTTTGTTGTTGTTTTTTTTTTGAACGAACAATGGCACAGAGCAATGCTTACACATTTGTTTTATTCGTAATTAGTTTTTCAGGTGACTATTCTACTACTATGACCAATACCTTCAACATCTTACCTGTAGTTTTGTTTTTCCCCCCTCCCCCAAGTTGAACTTAGAG
Organism: Poecilia latipinna; assembly: GCF_001443285.1. Lineage (NCBI taxonomy): Eukaryota > Metazoa > Chordata > Actinopteri > Cyprinodontiformes > Poeciliidae > Poecilia > Poecilia latipinna. The sequence continues at coordinate 562,488 of NW_015112781.1, read as the reverse complement.
GAAGAAGAAGAAGCGCATTTAGCTTAGTCATATTATAAAAACTGGTTGTGTAAAACAAAAAAGTTTGTTGTGTAAACATCATATGATCATCATTTACAATCATCATCATATGATGATTATAAATCATCATATGATTTATAATCATAGGATTAGAAATGGCATCATAATCTCTGTGTTGGGGGCTCAAACACAGAGCCCCCAACAGATCCTCACATCCCTCTAGCCTAGTGGTTCCCAAACTTTTTCTGCCCCCTCACCCCCATGGATTACAAATAGCTGTCTGGTTGAACGACGTATGTGAGCTGCGAGGGGTGTTAGGGGGGGGGGGATGCGGGGGAATCTTTTTATCTTTTTGGGGGGGCAAAATGAATGTACTGTACGTAGTTGAACATAGACAACATCATCAGTAGCTACTTGTTAAGCTTAAGGTGCTGTATTGATATTAGCTAGCTAGTCATCATTTAGCTAACATTACCTGCATCCAACAGCTTTACTCAACTCAGTCTGTTAGTTTGATAGAAAACCTGTGAAAAGTTCTTTGCATTTTGCTGGTTTGCTGCCATGATTCTAACACAAACCCGCTTTGGTCACCAAATTGTTCCATAGTAACGAAGGATGTTTAATATCAGCGGGAGTAGATTGGATTTCAGGAACAAATGTGACACACGTTTAAGTCGAGTCAAGTCAAGTTTATTTGTATTAAAAGGTAGATCAATATAATTTACATTACAAAGTAAAGTAATAGTGTGAAAACAGTGCAGCAATCAATGCAACTACAGATAAAGTAGTTGACTGACTTTAGATTGTTCTTCTTTAGGTCCAAAGATAATAACTTCATTTTAGTCTAATTTAAATTTAATGTTGGGTTCAAACTCTGAAAGAAGAGAGAAGTTTCTTCTACAAGAGGAAGAACAAGGTTCTTTCTGTCAGGGGTATTTCATACTTAAAACCTACTTAAAACTGTGCTGCAGGTCACTGCCGCACCTTCACTGTGCGGCAGTGAAGGCCTCCTTCACTGCCGCACAGGTGTAAACCCAGTGTGAGCATCGTAGCGCTCATGTTGCGTTTAAAAGCGGCTCGGAAAAACAGGTTACGACATGTTAACAACGGATTAAACAGTTTTAACTGCTGATAAAAGTGACAGAGGACACAGATATGGGAAGTGTGGAAGCCCCTAATGTATCATGTTGACAGAGGAATAACAGAGAGTTGGCTATTCTAAGGTAAAAACTCAGCGCATACAGCATTCATGATTTTTATTTATTTTTTTCCCATCCAGACTGTTTTCCGTGTCTCCTCCCCCCCAACCCCCCCACCCCCGCGCCTGCAACGGCACCCCACAGTTTGGGAGCCTCTGCTCTAACCTAATACAGACTGTCTCAGCTGCTAAGCTCATGGAAAACACTTCATAAGTTGTTGGGTTTTTTTATTATTTATGTACTCACTCTGATACATGACAATCCAGTTCAGATGTGATATTACATATTTTATAATAAAACAGATTTAGATTGATTGATGCGTCGAATGATCTGTAAAATGGCCCTTTGGAGTCTGAAGCCACAATCTGAATAATTGCTCCATTTGGTGATTTATGCAAGAGACAGTCAATCAAGCCTACGCTTATTGTTTTGTTTTCAAATGTTCTGAATGTTAAGAATTTTCATGCGTGTCCTTAAACTCTAAATGGTAACATCTGTGGCTAAGTGAATCCTGGTGGTGTTGTCTTGAATAGAAAATGTTCCACGAAGATGTGGTTCAGGTGATACGAAAAAGGCTGGAGCAAGAAGACCATCTCCCAGAGGAGCAAAGACCCACAGCCCTGGCGCGCTCCTACTACCTGAAGGTACTCCAAGTCGCAGAGTTCACTTCAGTTTCCTCTAGCCGTACACAGAGAGGGATTTGTTTTGCACTTGAAGCAAAAAGGCCCGTATTGTTGTGCTTTTGTGCAAAAAATTAAAATGTTTTCTTTTTAGCTCCTTGAAGAGGTGTTTAACTGGTTCAACAGCCAAGACCCAAAGTTGTGGAACCTTTCTACTAAAGACGTGCCAACGTGAGTAGTGATCATATATTCCTCATCATAAATTGGCACTTTAAAACAAGACTTATTTTCCTCAGTCTTCATGTATTGGTGTCTGTTCATTTCAGTATTTACACAGCTGCAAGTTGAATTTGAAATGTTTTTGGTCTCTGTTCAGAGGGATGCTGTCGACGGCTGTTCACCCTCCAACGACAGAGCACGTTTATGCCCAGTGGCAGGAGAGGAAGGAGTCCAGGCCTCCGCTGAGCCTTCTTCAGGATGACAATGGACAGCAAAGCTTGGACATAAAGGAGGAGGAGGCAGCTACCCCCATGTCAGGGGACCCGGCGAGCCAAAACCATTTCAAAAATAGCCGAGCAGCCAAACTCAAAGGCAAGTCTCTCATTCTGAGGTCACAGTGGAGGTTTTACGAGAGTTTGGGGCTTAAAGTGGTCATATCTGTGGTTTTCGTAGGGAAGAGAGGTAGACTTTCGAAAGCTGACTTGGACACAGGGTGGTCGAAAGACGATGAAAGGCAGTGCTCTCTGTGCCAAAAATATGGAGACCTCAAACCCAATGTAGGAAATTCAGTAATTTGCATCGTTTGTTTTTTGTTTTTATAGCTGCTCTCGCTGTGTTACCGGGTAACTTAGTGCTCTGTGTTTGTTTACCCCTAGGAAGCTGGCAGGCTGCTCTACCTGGGCCAGAATGAGTGGGCCCATGTCAACTGCTGTTTATGGTCTGCTGAGGTATTTGAAGAAGATAATGGCTCTCTGCTGCATGTGCACAGCGCTGTGACAAGGGGGCGATTGATGGTCAGTGAACAAATTTGTATATTTCTAAATGTACTGAAGCAAAATAAATGGAAATCTGAGTGTGTATAAATATGCAGACCAGCTTACGGATATATTTATTTGTAGGAAAGGCAAGTTTTAACTGTTTGCAGTTTTTGACTCAACTTTATGCTTTCATCCTCCTCCCTGTCGTTCCTGTTGTCATCAGCGGTGTGAGCGCTGTAATCAGACCGGTGCCACAGTGGGCTGCTGCCTGACATCATGTCAAAGCAACTACCATTTCATGTGTGCGCGCTCGCGGCAGTGTGTGTTCCAGGATGATAAAAAGGTCTATTGCCACAAACATCGACATCTCATCACCGGCAGGGTACGTTCTCGACCTCTCTCCGAATGTCTCATTTTGGGTGCAGCAACCATTTCGACCTGTGACGCTAAAGTAACTTTCTTCTGTTGTTCAGATGATAACTGGTCAAGAATTCGAAGTGAACCGCAGAGTCTATGTGGATTTTGAAGGGATCAGCCTTCGTAGAAAGTTCCTGACTGGATTAGAACCTGAACTGATCAATGTGATGATTGGTAAATAGTTCTATTTATATCTGATCTTGTTGCTCTCCTTATGTTATTTGGCTATGTTGTGCTAATTTTGGCCTAATAATCGATATTCCTCTCGTTTCTTTGCAGGTTCTCTGCAGATTGACAAGTTGGGTATGCTGTCTGAACTGTCTGCCAACAAAGGCAAACTGTTTCCTGTCGGTTTTCAGTAAGTTGCATTTTGCCTTTTGAGATTTTAAGTGTATCTGAAAAGCAAATTTGCTGCAAAAAATATGTAAATTAAAATAAATGGACGAATAAATCAAATAAAAGCGTGCAGAGGTGCAATTCAAGAAATCAAAACATGATGTAAACATTTGATTTCATTTATGTAATTCACTGAAACTTGTTTTATGTCGATTCATTACACAAACATAATGATATATTTAAAGCTTTTATTGCTCATGATTTTCAGTTTGGCATAATGGCAAACGAAAATCTAAAATTCAGTCTCTGAAAATTTCATGACAGGACTATGGTGTCCAGTATATATTTATATATTTTTATTTTTTTGTATAATTTTACCTTTTGTATTTATAAAAAACATTAATGGTGCCTTATGTGGTATAATTTTTCTTTCAGCACAGTCTGAACCGTGCGTATTTGTTTCACTGTTATTGCACGTTGAGTCTTCAGTCACGTAAAAACCATAAAATTTGAGTTGGAAAAAGTTACATTTTTCACAAAGGAGAAATCCACCAACATGTCACAAGACACCAAAACACTGGGCATACATAACTTCTATTTCTGTCTGTATGCCCCAGCCCCTCTATCATTTTCAAAAACAAATGCTTCAGTCTCCAACTGTGAGTCTCCCTCCTTCTCTTCCAGCTTAAAAAAAGAGCTTCCCTATCTGCTGCATTTCCGTTCTTTTCATCATCCTTGCATACGTACCTAATTTATGAATTAATTTTGTTGAAATGGTGCAATAACTTTAGAACATGTGTTCATTTTTCAGGTGCTCCCGGTGGTACTGGAGTACGTTGAACCCTCTACGACGGTGCAGATACACGTGTAAAATTCGGGAGGTCCGGCCTGTCGTACCAGAGAAGCCGGTTGAAGAAATGCCTGACCAAGGAGACAACCACACTATTGCTCACAGCCCAAGTCAGCTACCTGGTGTGTGATATAGCGATGAAAAAAGTTTTTTCCAAAGCAGAATAGAAACTTAATTTATTCTTCAGACCCTCAATGGGGAAATTCAGCTGGAAAACGGAAGCATGCAGATACGTTTAAAGATAGCAGTGGCAAAAAAAACAAAACTGTACAATAACGTCAAATGTGTAATGTAGGAAAAAAATATGCAGTTGTTCTAAGAAATGTGGAAAATTGTGCAAATTAATAGCAGGGTAGTAGACGCTTATATGGTCTCAAATGTTTATGAATCTTCAGAGTGTGCAGCCCAGGAGGTTGAGGAAACAGAAGCCCACCCCCCTGCAGAGGAGTCTCTTGTTCCAGGTCTTCCCACAAAGTCTGACCAGGGTACAAAGCCAAAAGTTCCCAATCATCCCCTTCATCGGAGGCCAGCTGGAGGATTGTCCCGTCCTCTGCCAAGCCCAGGTCTGTTCATTTTTTAAAGATCACATGTAAATTTTTGTAAACTACTCAGTAAAATAAATGGTCTGATGCTGTCTTTTTTTTTTCTGTTTAGGTGTAATCCAGACAAAACCTCACCACATCCTGACCATTAGTGATCTGGAAGAGACACGAAGAGCTCGCCGTCACAGCCCACACTCACAGACCCCGTCCCTAAGGAGTCACATGTCCCCCCCTCCCGTGGCTTCATTAACTGGACCCATTACCCTCCGTGCTGGGAAATCTGCCCACCCCACCTCCCCGTTGTTTCCGCTCGGTGTTTCAGACAACCTGATGAACTCATCCCGCTCAGTCGGAGGAAGAAACACTCCCTCGGTCCGCTCCACTTCGTTCTTCCCTCAGTCTCACTGGCAGGACAGCACAGCCTCCACGCAGCAGTTACCCAGAAACCGCCTGTCGTTTGATCTGAGTGGTTCAGACTCGGTCGAGGTGCCGCACAACTTTTTAGCTTCGCCGGAGCCCGAGGACGTCTCTCCGACCAACGGCGCTTCGCCCCACGAAGATTTAGACAAGAACGACGACCAGTTCCCCTACGGCTCCTTTCATCGAGATTCCAGTATGAGTCTGGGTGAAGAGATGCGGACAGAACTGGAGATTGAAGAAACGCTTCTGAACGAAGGAGTGGCTATGAACTGCGGGGGGCAGATAGTGGTCGAAGGTGACGATTCGGAGCAGTTTTGGGGGAGAACCAAAGAAGTACACAAGAGGAAACCCCTCGTTCCAAATCTTCCACGTTCTGCTGCCTCCGCAAAGGAAGACCTGGGAAGCACCTCTTCGGATGATGATATGGAGCACTATTTAAACTTCTCACGAACTGTAGTCAGCTGCCCGGTGTCCAAAGATCGATCCAAGTCTCCTTCCTCTTCTTCTTCTACCCGGCCCTTGGCTCAGCTGGACGGGATAGATGATGGTACTGAGAGTGATGCGAGTGTAGCAGCTACTGATGATGCCCAGAAAGTCGATGGACCCGGGAAAAATCAGATACAAGGAAAAACCCCTAACAGTAAAAGTCCTCCTAAAATCATAAACAGCTCAAGATCAGCTAATCTGTCATTTGACAATAAGCCATCAGAACCTTCAGTTGCCAGAAAAAGTATGACTGATAATCCCACCCCATGTCCACCGCCGTCCTGTGACACCTCAAGCACTCCTTCAGTAGATCGGGAATCTGTACTTCCTTCTCCAGTTGTTGAGTCTCTTCCGAACTTGCTCACTAAGGTGCCTGAGACGTCATATTCAGAGGAGTTGTTGTCCGGTTCCAGTTTAGGTTTTGCCTCTGAGGCGCCTCTTGTACTTGAGAAATGCGAGGGCAGCTCAAGTTTTACCGAACTACTTCCGGTTTTGCAAGAAACTGAAAACCAAGAGCCTGAAACCTCTAAAGTCCAGAACTCTGAGTCTGAAGGTCCCAACTTGGCTTCTTCAGCTGAGGGCTCTGCTGTTTTGATGAACCACATTGCGTCTAATCTGCTGGATTCAGCCGAGAATAACCAGAGCCCCATGCTAGGCCTCCTCCAGCCCTCCCCGTTTTTGTCTACCGACGTTCAAAACCCCTCGCAGTGTCTCGTAGATTCTCTTGAGGTGTATTCTTGTTTACAGGATTTCAGTCAACCTCCTCTGACCAGCATCACACTTCAGCCCGTGACGGTACCTCAAGAATCCCCCAGCTTCCCGTGCATCGAACCTTTGTCCGCTAAGCTAACGACCCTCACTCCTGTAGAAGCTATTAGCCAAACGCAGCTAAGCGACCCTCAGAATGACCCAGCACTACCAGTCGCGTTAGGTGCTGGCTCCCCAACTGAAACCTGTGCAGCTCTGTTTCCCACTCAAACACAGCCGTTCAGTTCTGTCACCGCTGTCTCTTCCTCTGGTTCTGTATCGACTCTTCCCGGGCTGCAGAGTTCAGCCGCCATGCCGCCGCTGCAGACCACCTCCGCTCCTGTAGTTCTAAACGGTTTCAGCTCCTCCTCCGTGCAGAAGGAAGCCACGCCCAGTCACACCATCTCCATCAACTTCTCCACTCCAAGGCCAGCCATCGAACCCCACCAGCAGGTGTTGCCCCAGGCGTTACCGGGCCACGCCATCCTCACAGTGAAGGAGGTAGGCGGTCCGAACGTCGACCCCACTCCTCATGTGCTGCTGGTCAACCGCCTCGGGCAGATCTTCGTAAAGAACCCCGAGAGCAACACCTTCCAGCTGCCCACCCCTCACTCCCCGTCCTTCAACTGCGTCACCCAGATCGCCAGCCTTTTGCAGAGCAACGCTCTTTCAGCCACGCTGGCCGCAGCTGGGAGCATGACGGCTCCGCCAGCCGCCGCCAGCGTGACCTCAGTTCCTGCTCCCTCCACACCTGCAGCTCAGAACCCGGCCACCGTCACACAGCTGCTCGCTCACAACACCAACGGCCCCGTGGCCTCTGCAAATTCGAAAAAGTCCAGAAAAAAAACAAAAACTCCAAAAGACGAAACGGTCTCGGAGCTGAAAAAACCAAAGAAGAAGAAAGAGTCAGGTACATCCAGAAAATCCAAGTCCTCCAAGGCTGCAGGACAGCCTGCCTTGTCCACTGAAAACGTCCTGACGAGTCCTGCTGAGAGCGCTCAGGCCATCATCAACCAAGCGATGGCGAGCAACTACACCCCCAAGTGGAGCGGGCTCCGGACAATGAGCCCATCATCGCTGGTTTTACCTCCCGGCCTTCTAATTGAACCCGAGCCTCCGGTGTCGCCACGGTCTCCCTCACCACCAGCCCCGCCGCCTCCAGCTCCCCTGCCTCCGGCGCCTCGCCCTCGCTCTCACGTTCGCATGAAGAGGGTGTCTTCGCTCTCGGACCGCATCGTCACAAAGAAGTGTAAAGTCGACTTCTTACCACCTGAGAGCGTCAGTGAAGAGGAGGAGCCCAGGAAGCCGGCCTTTCCAAGCACGTCCAGCAGAGCCTCGGGGGTCCGCATCAAAACCCCGACGGTGAAGGGGGTCCTGAACGTGGATGAGCTGAAGGACGAGCATATGAGTGATTCTGATAGCTCAGTGTGAGTTTTTATTCAGTGACACTGAAACCTTAAATTCTAGTTTGTTTTAATTGTTTTCTTTGTTCTTTTTTTTCTCTCTTCTTTGTAATGAAAAAGCTAGTCAGTAATTACAAAAAGGGCTTAAATGCTGCTCAGAAGGGAAACAATGGTTTTCTATTGGGAGCAAACGTTTCGGTTGACTGAAAATAATTTTAAGCATTAATCCGCCCAGAGGTACGACTAATTTTGGGTTTAACTTTAGCTATTAAAAAAAAGAAAGAACAAATAGAAAATAACAGAACATTTTGTCCAAAGAACATTTGCCAAGAGATTTTATTACGGTAGGCTTGCTCAATTTGACAAACTTGATTTAAGTACACTTAACATTTAATATTTAGGACTTGAATTACATGTCAAATTATAACCATCTATTATTATTCCTTTCCTTAACATTTTTTAACATGAGAAAATGTGAAAAAGTTTCAGACAGCGTGAATGCAACGGCGGAAGAGCAACAGTACAAAACACGCTAAACCCTAAAAGATAAAACAATGCAGCGACCAGATCAATTGTAATGTTGCACCACATTCAGCATTTTGCTTTGGCACAGCTGCCTTTTTTTTTCTTCCCCAATTTATTTTTTTCTGTAGTTTTTTGATGACACATCTGGTATCAGAGCTAAAAACAGGGATGGAAAGACAGACGGGTCGTCAGAACACAAACTAGAAGTCATTTTGGTTTGTGTTCAGCCTGTTTTAAAAAGCTATTTTTGTTTTTTCAACTCTGTTATTCAGCGTTAAGATTTCAGCATATTCAGCTCTGGAAATAAATTAAAGGCAGCTCTTTTTAGTTTCACTAGTTTTCCACTTATATGTATATCTTGCTGTAAAATGTAAATTTTACTCTATAAGCAGCAAACTATTTCAATAATTAACATTGATTTGCAGAAAAAGGCAAATGGATCAAATAAATAGTGTGTTCATTTTTCAGCAACATTTTGAGATGGGTTAGAGTTATCGCCAATCAGTATCTAGGATATGTAGATGTTTGATGCAGTGGTGTATTTTTAAGGCTCTTATTGCGAAGGCTGGAAGGGAAGGAAGTTGTGGCTTCGTTAATTTTGATGGGTGAATGCGATAAGGCAGAAGCTCAGCTGCATTGCTGGTAGCTGGAACGTTCTGAAGACTGTTCAGATGTTCCAGCTAAATGCTGGCGGTTGATTTTCATTTGCTGCTTGTGCAGCAGGAAGCAGTCAGCAGCTTGTGTTCTTCTCTGGTATGGCATGAACACAAAAACGTTTGAAAGCATTATATTTTCCAGCCAGTCAATAGAAACCACTGCTGCAATTTAATACCTGACTCACTGAAAAATCCCCACTTTCTTTCTGCCTTTTGCTCATTTCTGGGTCAGAATGTCTGAGGTTGAAGGACAAAGTTTTTGACGGTTTTCCATTGTAAGTTTCACCTCCAATGCATATGAACACAGTTTTTAAGGCACGTTAAGAAATACATCTAGAGACGTAAAATGAAAATAAGAGTTTTGCGGTTTGTATTTCTCAGTAACAAATGATGAACCTTTTAGATTTCTGTAACCATATTGTGTTGATGCAGTAAATATATCAAGCATGTTTTTGAAGAGAGATTCCTCTTTACCTCCCCAGGTCTGAGCCCAGGAGCTTCTTGTCTCAGGGTGAACCAGGAAAACAGCAAGCAAGGGAGGCAGTGGGTCACATGAACCTGGCCGACTGGAAGAAATACTCAGGTATTCCACAGACACAGTTCAGGCCTCTTCTTGTATTTGTATACGACGGCCCGTTTATGGAACTGATACTTTGGCGCCCTTCAGAATGTTTTCCAAAAATGCCATATTAGGACTCAGATTTCCGCAATGACAAATGAGCTGTGTGAAATGTGACTTTCAGGTTCTGCTTCCACATCAGATGATGAACCGACACCATCTGATGATGACGAGGGATGTCCAACGAACAAAGACCAGCCGCATCTGCGGTTTGAGATTACCAGCGACGATGGTTTTAGTGTGGAGGCAGACAGCGTAGAGGGTAAGAAAAGTCATCAGGAATGACCTTTGACAGTTCTAATCTACTTCTCTTTAGCTTACCAAAGGTTTTTTTGTAGGATCTATGAAAGAGGCTGATGTTTTTATTTCTGTTTTTTATATGTTTTGGCTCGTTATCTTGCTGAAAAACAGGTTGTATACATTCCCAGTCTTTTTGGCAGTGTCAAACACAGTTTTATTAAAACCTCTTGACATTTCTAAGAATTTATAACAGCATTTGCTCTAACATTTCTGGGGCTTTTACAAGAGAAACAGACCCATAGCAAAACAGTTCTTCCCTAAAAAACACAAGCCTTAGTCTTACATAGTCTTTCTTAGTTTTATGCTACACTCCCGTGAATCGTGTGATTTTTGTCTTGACTTGATGCCATTTTTTCCCTCTCATTGCTCCCCGGCAGTGGCCTGGAAAGCAGTGGTTGATGGTGTGCAGGAAGCCCGAGCAATCGCAAGACTCCGGCCCCTGAGTTTTCAGAAGATCACAGGGGCCCGCATGCTGGGGCTGGTCCACGACGCCATCGTGTTTTTGCTGGAGCAACTTGAAGGCGCCCACCGCTGTCAGCGACATACTTTCCGTTTCTTCAAACAGTTCAGCCAGGAAGATGACCTGCCCGTCAATCCCACTGGCTGCGCCCGCTCTGAGCTCTACGTCAGGTATAGCTTCTCTTTTAACCCGCTTCTTGTTGCATCCACATGTTGAAATATGGAAGCCAGACTGTTTCTGCTCTTGTTTGCACAGAACAGATGTTTGACCTATTTTTTTTTCCCAAGCAGATGTGCGATGAGATGCTTTTATCCATGCGTGGTTTCAGTAAAACAAGTTCAACATGATGGCATTTATTCAGACTGTTACCGTGTGTGCTTTTACAGGAAGTCTACATTTGATATGTTCAACTTCCTGGCTTCTCAGCACAGACAGCTTCCCGACATCGGCCCATATGATGATGAGGAAGATGAAGTACTGCTGAAGTCCACAAGGTCTTGTATTACATTTGTACATTCTGTTAGGTCTTTGAGACTCAGAATGAAACTTTTCAGCCAGCAGACATTACGGTCAAACGGAGAGCTGGCTGGTGTGTTGGTGCTCACAGTTCTTGGAACACTGATGAGCATTGACCCTCAGCGGAACTGGTTTAAACGTCGGTCATGTTTGAATTGTGACCAAAGTTTTTTTTTTTTTTTTTTAAGACCATCAAATGCATTTATTGTTGAAGTTAAAAACAGGTTTGTTCTAGGATGTTTATTTTACATTAGCCCATGCAATGTGGGTCTTTTTAGTTTTGAAGTTAAATTATAGGGATTCGATGATATAAAAATTGCAGATACGACTGATTGCCAATATTTGCAGATGCTATTTATATTATACTAATCTTTTAACACCCTAACAACGAAAACGCTGGCATTGCGTCTCTGTTCAGTTAAACACCCCATCACATCCTGTGCTGAATCACCATCGCATGACCGGCCCCTCCAAAAGCACAAAGTCAAAGGGGGAAAAAAAGAAGGAAATAAAAATAGGTTGTTGCTGTTGGCCCAGTTTTACTCATCGATACCAATATGCAAAAAAAGGATCGACGTCGGCTGATATATCATACCTGTGTTTTACCTTTACTAATCAGGACTGAATCTTAACTTGCAGTCTGAGCTCTGCTGGTTACAAAACGGCTCATCAATAAACAAAAGAATAACGTCAAAGAGCTTGTTGTATGAACCACTACAGAGCGCCATATTTCGTCTCGGTATTTTTAAAACCAAAAATCACCGAGGATATTGATTTCCTGTTTTTTCTTCTTTCAGTCTGACTACAGAGGTGATTTTTAATTTTCTTTTCTTTTGCAGCTGTAAGCTGAAACGAACTCTCAAATGTTTTTATGAATTCTAACATTCTAAAATATTGACTGGAAACATCCATTTAATCAATCGGATTTAAAAAAAAAAAAATCAAACCTCTAATCTGAAGTTATCAAGATAAAATTAGCCAGTTCTAATCTGTGGCTGATTGACTGATGGATATCTATTAAAATAAATACCACAGAACTGTAAATGTCTCTGAGTCTATTTTATTTTTTTGTTTTGTTCCTTCTCTCAGACGGGCTACCAGTTTGGAGCTGCCTATGGCCATGCGTTTCAGACACCTGGAAAGGACGTCCAAGGAGGCGGTTGGAGTCTACAGGTCAGCTGCTTTTACAAAACCAACGCGGTTTTATTGCTCACGGTTGCTCTACTAATAAGAAGCCGTGATCAGCAAAGAAAAGCGGCGGTGCTCTACGCCAGTCAAATAAGCTTACGTAGCTTATTTGCACCGCTAGTCTTGTTTTTAATGAAACCTGGTGTCTTCCTGTTCCAGGTAAAACAGACATCTGGTTATTCAAGTGTTCATATTTAAGGGTCAGCTTTTTCCATCGAAGTAAGATGATGACATGCTTATGGTTTCAGTAGTTTGACATTATGTGAACTCTGCCATGACTCTGCTTCTGTGGTGTTTTTTGTGAGCGTTAGCATCTCTGCCACTAAATGTGTCCATCCAGTACGGACATGTTGGGAAGTTAGTTTATCCAAAATCACAAGTTATGTACATGGATAAATAAGTGTGATCTTTAATGACTAAATTCATTTAAATGTCTGGATTGAATGTAGTAGGTTTTGTAGGGGTCAACACAAGAAGGAAAATTAAGTTGTCAGCATTTTCTTTTTGTGCAAGGAGGAGGAATAGGGCTGGGTTCATCCTCAAGTATATACGTGTCCTGATTGTGAAATGTATGTAATTTGTCATCTAATAATACGTGTTGTTAGCCAGGTCATTGTAATCCTCCCTTCCTTCACAAAGTAAAAAAGCATCTTGATTCGGAGGAATCTACATGGGATCTACAAGGAAATGTAAACTTATAAACGTATTCCCCCTTGTCAATGCAGGTCTGCGATTCACGGGCGCGGTCTGTTCTGCAAAAGGAACATCGAAGCTGGGGAGATGGTCATCGAGTACGCCGGCATCGTCATCCGCTCGGTGCTCACCGACAAAAGAGAGAAGTACTACGACGGCAAGGTAGGGCGACTCTCCTTTTTTGACCAGCTTCGGCTTCAGGCTGATCAGGTGACGGGCCGTCTACAGCGCCGTGTGCCGTGTTCTCCCCATCCAGGGCATCGGCTGCTACATGTTCCGCATCGACGACTTCGACGTGGTGGACGCGACCATGCACGGCAACGCGGCCAGGTTCATCAACCACTCCTGCGAACCCAACTGCTACTCGCGCGTAATCAACGTGGAAGGTCGGAAGCACATCGTCATCTTCGCACTCCGAAAAATCTACCGGGGCGAGGAACTCACCTACGACTACAAGTTCCCCATCGAGGACGCCAGCAACAAGCTCAACTGCAACTGCGGGGCCCGGCGATGCCGGCGCTTCCTCAACTGACGACTCGGCGGGATGTCGAGAGAGTTGAGGATCTTTGGTCACTAAGTAGGCCTTAAAATTAAGGTGGCGAGCAGCGGTCTGCACAGCCTGGAACGAGGATAAACCACTATGACACTGACCGGATACACGTGGCTGGTCAGGAATAAATTCCGGGATTTAATGTGTCTTGGAAAGTAAGGAAAATCCAACTTTTGGGACGTCTCCTGACTCACTTTTCCACAGTATGCTTTCTTTTGTTCTTTGGATTATTTTATTTGGGTGAGGAACCTCCACATGTTCGACTGCTGCAGCAGTTGGCAAGGAAGCGTATTTTGATATTTATAACTCGACGTTAGAAGCAGAAACAAAGACGGCGAGTTTCTCCATTTTAAATGGAGGATGCCAACACTCACCAAGCCTTATGTGTTTGAAGCATTGCTGAAAATCTGTCAATAGCTACATTTTGGTTCCTGATGAGTTTTGGGATTCATCATCCAGTCGTACTCGCATGTTCACCATTGCTCCATTCAGTTTTTTTTTTTTTTTTTTTTTGGTGGTGGGTGCGTTATATCCCCATCTGTGCAG
>NW_015112781.1:536573-544568 GCF_001443285.1 Poecilia latipinna | reverse complement strand
TTCGGCTCCGGTCAGTCGGTCGGCGCGGAGCTGATGGGGTGGGGTGGGCGGGGGTAGTTTGGGGGGGAGGGGAGGCGGGAGCATTCGGCACCTTTAAAATTGAAAAAGAAAAAAAAAATTGTTCAATGTTGTAAGTTTTCAGTGCTGTTAATGACTAGGCTAAAACAAAACCACGCTGTTCCGCTTGGTAATCGTATTTATTCACGTTTTGATTTGTGTTTTTAATGGTGAAAGGTTGTGCTGTGTATAAAGCAGTGGCGGTCGAGTGTACTGATGGAGTTCTCCCTCTTTTGTATATTTTTTTTTGTTTTGTTTGTTTACAGATGTCCTTTGTTTCATTTACTTACTTGAATTTTCATTTCAGGCAGTTGTGTCATCCATTTAGGCCTTTTATGACTTCCTGAAACAGCTTTTCTTTTCATTTTTAAAAAGAAGCATTTTTATTCATTTTATTTTTTTTTTATCGTAGAATACTGCCTATCTTAGCATCAGCCAGAGTGAGCACTGTTTGCCTGTTGGAAACCCATTGTTCTTTCCCCACCTTTTCTGTTTTGGAGTCTCAGAGGAGCAGATTTCCATCATGTTTTCTCACGTTCTCATTCGCATGACGGGATGCGATGCTGGGTGGGAGCCCCAGATGAGCAGAGTCAGTCCTAACTCCTTGCAAGGATTTCTACCTCAGCTGCTTAAACAGATGTTTGGGAATACTGATGCAAAAAGAGACTTTGATTTAAAAACTAAAAATGCTCGATTTTAATAATCTCGTATGTGCGTGCGTGTGTGTGTTTGTGTGTATATATTGTTTTTCTTTTTTCTTCTTCTTTTTCTGTGTGCATGGAATGAAGGCTGCAGAAGCACTAGTTAAATGCAGAAGTTATGACCATCTCTCCCAGGATCTGTTAAGAAAGCTGTATGTTATATATACACACCTATATATATATATACATATATATATATATAAATATACATATATATAATAAATATATAAAATAGGGTTATTTTAAAGTGTAAAAGACAAATGGAAAAAATGTCCTCTTTAAATTTACGTCTTTGTTACCATGTACAAATAAACCCTGAGTTTGTAAATATTTGTATATACATTTCTAAACCTGTTTAATTTTCTATGCACTTTTTTTATTTATAATGTTACTTGCTTAATAAAGATGTTAAGATGTTTGAACATATTTTAATTGTTTATTGTAACAAGTCCGTATGATGCTGCAAAAACATAAAGGTAATGGAGTGAAAATGGTACATTGTTTTACTTTTATATATAAAATAACACTTTACATGTGCCTCTCGGTATGAAAAGATTCTCAGTACAAAACTAACAGTCAAGCATAAATGTATGAAAATACAAAGGTAAAAAAAAAAAAAAACAATTTCAGAAATCCTTCAACATTTTGGGAGGTATTGTCGTAAACCTTCATTAATACGCCTTAAAATAATGTTTTATTGCACAGATATAATCTCACTGAAAATGGCAACGCTCTCCCAATGAACACTGAAAACGGGGGCTCCAACAAGGCTCCCAGGGCCTTTGGAAGAGAAAAAGGCCCACACCATCACAGAACCTCCACCGTACTTAACAGTGGATGTTAAGTACGGTGATGTTCATCCTTTTTCATATTACTTCCAAATGTTTGTTGCTGGGAAAAAAAAAAAAGTGGCCCAATTAGTCTAACCAATGTCCGACAAACTCCACATTTACATTTGAAATGGTAGGACAGAAACGTTAGCCCCAGCTAACAACTGGACGAAACGTAGATACGCTCCTAAATGTGGCGTGGACTCTTTACTGGCAGTTCTCCAGCGGGAAACTTCAAAGTTGTTTTGCTTCATCATCTCTCCTAACATCCTGCCGAGTCTGTGTGTTCTCAAGATTTCCTCAGTTGCTAATATACCACAGTTCCAGTTGTTTTAGTGACTGTTTTGACTATGTCTGTGTCTGAGTACATTTCCCTGTACTTATGTAATTTACAAGGAACACACCATCCCTGCATAAACAGTGCGTTCTCTCAGAGTTGAAAGCGAGAGAAGTGGGCCTCTTTGCTGCATCACATTTGTATATCAGAGACGCACACTTCCTGGGTTATTATCGACTACTACAACTTAAAAAGTAAAGACTTCTCTTTAAAAAATGTCCTCCACTGACCGTGAGCTCAAATAAAAAGTTGGATTTAAAAAATACACATTATGACCATTCAAGGTTGTTCTCTTTTCTTTTTTTTTGGGTGGGGGGGGGGGGCGGTGTCATTCCCAGGCTTGCTTCCCAAGGAATGATGCATTCCTGTCCACTTGCAGCAACTTTAACCCCGCCAAAAGGCGGATGGACTTCTCTAGAATGTAGTCTGGACTTTTCGACATCCCATTAGCCGCGCGTTAGCATATATGACGCAGATGGGTGGGAGCTGTTCTTGTCAAAGTAACTCAAGTTGTGTTTGAGGCCATGCACTATTCCGTTTTTTTAAAAAAAAAACGTCGTCGACTCTGTGATTAGAAAGAAAAAAAGGATATGTCACTCATGTGAAGCTTTTTGGAGTAGGCCTAAGTTTTGCCAGAACGCTGATGGCATCATTGCGATTCATTTGTCTGAGCAGCTTGGCCAGGTGGCCCACCGTCCAGTCAGGCTGCTTGCTGGTGACCCCCTCCAACACAGCTTTCAGGGGGCTTTTAGTGTCCTTCATGGAGTAAGTGTAGGTGATCCAGGTGGAAGGGAAGGAGCAGTGAGACGCCAGATGCTTCGTGCTCTTTATGCCCTGCGTGTCTGGGTCCAGCAGAATCACCAACTCCTCCAAAACATCGAGATCATCCAGAACTTTGTGCAAAGGGGCTGACAGGATATCAGCATCTACAAAGAAAAAAAAAAAAAAAAAACCAGAAGGTATTGGCAAACTATTACTATGGTATGTTCTCTCTTGTTGTGTTGGTGTGCCTAAAAGACCGTCCAAGTGCTCGATTGTAACTCGGTTGGCTTCGTGTAACGCACCCGGAGACATTTTCACTCACTTAGCATGTCACACAGCACTTCGCTGTTTCTCTCTGCTTGGATGGGGGAAAATCCTTCATTCTGATACGACGTCCTTCTCTTGTCGAACACTTTTTTGCACACACCTGTGAAAAGCAAGAAGAGACGTGGCGGTTATTTTTTTTCTTTTGCAATGCTGGATTTTAACTAAGGCGGTTTACAAAACCAACGTTTCCGAGCAGAAGTTCATATCTGCTCATCACAGACGTGAATTTACATCATTTTCAGGCTTTTATCTAATTCACCATCATTCAGCATTTTTTTTTTTGTAGCTGTCAAAAACCAGCAACCAACAAACAGTCATAGTTGCTCGTAAATACTCATATTCTTTAGAAAAGAAAAAAAAATCATTATTCTAATCACTTTGTGCAATGCACCAGCGCTTCTGGCAGCAAAACCAACCCTCAGCATGATACTGCCGCTGTCAGCATGATACTGCCGCTGTCATAGGAACACTGACCTCTGGGTCAGTGTTCCTATGTTTGAAAGCCTGAAAAATAATTGTGGCCAAATAGCTCAATCTTTGTCTTGTCTGACTATAAAACGTATCTCCAGGCAGCATTTTAGGAAGCATTGATGAGGACAGTCGATGGTCAAGGCTCAAGCGCTTTCAACCCTGACAAAGTTCTGCAGTTTATCGAAACGCTGATATGCAACACCAGTGACTCGCATGATGCTTCAGATGTCGTGAAGGGCACCGACATGAGCTCAGCAGAGCGGTCAGACAAGACGCAGCTACAGTGCGTCTCACTGTAAGCTATGATGCAGTTATGAGTGTAATTATTAGGGTTAAAAGCTTGAGTAGCCATCTTCATTACTTTTTTTTTTTTTACTTTCGTTTATTTCATTATGGTAGCAATTAAAAAACTTCAGCGCTGCAGTTAGTTGGAACAGTGGCGTTCAGTTGTTAAACACTGGGAGATTTCTGGAAACATGCTGCCTTGTAATAGTTGAGATTTGCGTCATTTTGAAAGTCATAGGCTGATGAATTCTAATCTCTTTCCAGCTAACAAGATGATTGTTTCTGGAGAAGGCAACAAGAAACAATGTGGTAATTCAGTTCCCATTTTACCTTTACCACAAGGGCTTGCTCACATAGGAAGCTGAAAGTTTCATTCAAGCAACGAAATGTTGATTTATTAGAAGGGGCTTCCTGAATTAAATGCGTGGTTTCAGCCAAAACAAGCACTCATGCACGCAGCCTGAGGCTTGTGTATTTTCCGCAAAAATCCAACTGAGCCTCAACTAGAAAAGGAAGATTTGCCCAGATGTTCATCATGAACCCTGTGCATGCGATTTTGGGATCAAAAAGGGTGGATTTTTGATACACTTTTTTTTTAACCAGGAAGACCGGTTTAAAGAAGTCAAAAATCATCAAAAACCCAAATATCCACGAATATCCATGAAGAAAGTTAGTAACTCGCATTTGCATACCTCTTCGTTTTTTCATCATCAAAGCACAAAGAGCAGCAACCAGAAAGATGATAAGAAGTATCACTATTATTGGTACAGTCCCTTGAAAGAAGAACAGAGAGAATTTAAAGTCACATTTTGGCAACAGAAAATGGGATTTGGAGACTCCAGTTTATGTCACTTACACGGAGCTGCATGCTGCGAACTCGATGAGGCAGTTATGTATGCATGAGTCTGAGAAAAAGGGGAAAGAGAAGTTTTCAATATCACCAAAATAACCATTGCTAATTTATATTCCCACAAGGCAGATGCGTCATAATTTCGTAGTTGTCATAAATAGATAGAAAACCAGAAAATGCGACAGTAATGACCGTTTGTCGTGCAAGTGAATCGTTTACTGAAAGGGGGGATTCAGACTAAACAGCATGTGCTCCTCCATTCCTGCCTGTTTTTGCCCCGGAGTCAAAAAAGGTGGTTCTAATTTACAGTTCATTCCTGAGAAGCGACGCGAAGCTTTTCCCATTCCTTAAAAGGCGAAGCTGATTAAAAAGCAGATTAAAGCGGGGGGGGGGGGGGCCATTAAATGTTCAAGAGTTAAACTTCCCTTTTTCCTGTTTCTTAGCTGGATCATAACCTTACAGGGTGATTTCAAAACCCCCGTTTCTAATTTACAGATTCCAAAAGTCGGGCAACTTCGTGCAACACGTGAAGCAACTCTCAGAAGCAATGACTCTATTGTTTGGGTTGATCAACAAAAAACATTGGGCTGGTTTTCGCTCCGTTTTTGTAGAAATATATATATATATATAAACAAGTTTTCCTTCAAGTTTTGATTTAAAATTGAATGCGCAGGATATACCATAAAACGTTTTGAGCGAATGTTTTCTCTATTTCATTCTAATATCCTAAAAGGAAATTAATCTGCTGCTTTAAATGTCAACATTTTGCATACATCATTATATCTTACGCAGAAAGATGCGTAAAAGTAACACATTGCATGGAAACCTAAATAAAACTTCACCACAAACAGTCACGTCGCTGGGGATTTTTTTTCTCAAACATGTGGGCATATTTCCTACTTATTTCCTGCACAAACCAAAATAAGCTGCAGATAAAGTGACGATCGGAAAAATTACCGTTGCCGCAGTGCTGAATGATGTTGCTGCATGGGTGGTTGTAGATTTCTAAGGAAGAAGCAAAAGTTGATGCGATGCACGATAGAGACAAAGTAAGTCAAAGTGAAGCAAAGATAACGGGACTCACAGGGAGGGCGGTTGTTGTCGACTCATTTCTTCAGTAATGCAGAAGCAGAGGAAGACAAAAAAAAAAAAAAAAAGCTTTTATTTACTCTGCGGCAAGTTTCACACCGAAAAATCCACTTCGTTGAAAACAGATGATTGTAATCCAAACACAAAAATGCAAAGAAGATGCAGTTTTCCTGACAAACAGCTCTGCGGATCGTAGTTTTCTTACCTTATTTCCTGACAAATAGTGTCGGATACTGAAGTGCAGTTTTTCACCACAAGAGTGCCAGGAGGACACGCAGAACATTCTTGACAGTAATACTGGCTGCCGTCGTTAAAAGTGTTGGGTTTGCAATCCTTGTGACTGTTCGAGTGATACCCATCCTCATCGTCGCGTCCACAATTAGGTTGAACTTCAGATCCTGCATAATATAATATAATATAATATAATATAATATAATATAATATAATATAATATAATATATGCATACCAGCTTTTTTTTCACACGGCTCACAACGATTCGTTGATTTGTCCCAGAAGGTAGTTAGATTTCTGCAGTTGTTTGAGTACCCCATCTTCTCCACTCTGTTTCACATGATGCGTGATGATGAAACGTAATCCTTTATAGTCGAAGGCGGAGCCTTTTTTATTCCCATAAAGAACCCGGATGCGTAAAGTCTCACACTTCAACTGTGAGGTGTGAGACACCATAGAAATAAGACACCCTTTTCCCCGACTGTTTATTATTAAATTCTTATTTTAGGTCAGTCAAGACAACCAAAATTATTTATATTTGCTAAAAGGAAGAATAATACTACACTGTAAAAAAAAAAAAAAAAAAAAGTCAGTATTTACGGTAAAAAAAACGTAAATACTGTTTTTTACCGTAAAAACAGTATTTTTTTTTACGGTAAAAAAATACCGTAAAAAAATACGGTAGGATTCAAGAACAATTTTAGTGTTATCCAAAAGCATAAAAATTGTGAAGTCGCCCTTCATTGAAGTTTCACAAATCCCACACTTGGTTTTAAATATTGTGCTATTAGTAGAGAATAGTCTAGACAGTTTTTCATTTTGTTATTGTCATAAATAGCAAGGTTTACAGTAAATGGAGACTGTTATTTGTCATGTAAACAAATAATTATCTAGTTTGTATTGCTGCTTGATCCTTCAGCATCAGCAGCAAGATTATTTTATGAACTCTGTTCCTGTAGTTGAGCGTGGCTCAGGATACTGTGGTGTCCTGAACTCAACACAGTAAAGTCACAGTGCGCTAGCTAAGGCTGCTAACTAGCAGGAAGGAAATGTGTAATTTCTGAGCCATGCTGTTTATGTACTTGCACTGCAGCTAGACATTTCTGCAATATGGAACATTCAATTTTCCCAAACGCAACACTTTCATTAATGTTTCTGTAGGAACGACTGCATAGATGTATTTATATTTCTGGTCTACTTTAGACTGTATGTGCTTAAAGTTATTGTTAATGGTAGAAACTACTTTTTCAAGTTTGATTCAGTAATTAATTTGAATTACTTTGAGTGTGAAATGTTCATGCATGCAAGTTAAATCTGAAGAACATGTTAGCTTTTGTTTCAATACTGTGGTAATACTTGGAAGTATAAAGCTTGGCATCAGAGCTAATATTTAATATTTTCCTTTGACCTCTTGACTCTCACCCCCAAAATACTTGCATTAAAATCACTGGGTCCATGACAGTTGAAGGGTTTTAAGATGAGGAAATTTAAATATTAATATTTTACAGTTTTTCTCAGTTTGGGTGCATTTCTCAGAACAGATTTGAAATTCTTAAAACTACCTGTTCAATCTTCAAATTACTGTCACTTCTGCACATCAAAACATGAGTTGCTCATTCCTTTTGCAAGTTTTGCTTTCACATCATGTAACTGATTATGTACACTTCTCTGCTTTTCCCCCGTTGTAATTTGCTTTAATCGTGTTGATCAAAATATGTTAAACGTGTCTGTGTTGAATTCTCAACTTCAAAAACGGCATAAGTTCATTGTGTAAGTCTTAACATGCATAAGTCTTAAAGTTGTCATAATGTCAATCATATTTTAATTAATTTATAATTGATTCTTTTCTAAATCTGTCCTGAATTGGTAAATTGCTCCCAAGTGAGTCCTGAGTTTCTCTAACAGGTCAATGTATGAACCATTAGCTCAACCAACGATCAACCAGTTTTCTGAAAACAGATTGAATGTTACATTTCTGAGAACTGATGAACAAGTATCTGGACAGAGTGAACAGCCAGAGAGAAGAAGAAGAGTGAGGCTGAGGAGGAAACAGT
>NW_015112781.1:530811-533439 GCF_001443285.1 Poecilia latipinna | reverse complement strand
GGTCCGTGGACCACTGCTCTAACAGGTCAATGTATGAACCATTAGCTCAACCAACGATCAACCAGTTTTCTGAAACAGATTGAAGGTGCATCTGTGAACCATCAGTTTGCAACAATATGGTCTATATAGCCAGAACACAACACAATGTTACATTTCTGAGAACTGATGAACAAGTATCTGGACAGAGTGAACAGCCAGAGAGAAGAAGAGGAGTGAGGCTGAGGAGGAAATAGTTGGGAGGGAAGCAGAAGAAGAGTCAGAAGAGGCTGAGGACATCTGCCAGTTTCCATCAGTCCAACATCAGGATATGGCTGCAACGCACAACACGATGCTGATGGAGGTCCTCCCACCCTACTGTTCATTCCTTAACCCCAATGAGGAACTTTTGTCAGCATGATGATGGAAATTAAAATATAATGTAATTATATAATTTCTACAGCACTGTACAGTTTTCCATGAGGAGATTGTCCTGTGCTTCCTTTTCTACTTTTTTTTTGGTACTCTCCATTTGTCTTTTTCTTTCTGAATCACCTTAGCATGGTCCATCAAAAAATTGCAGCAAAAGCGTAAATGTGAATTTTGTAGTCTCTTCCCATGAATAATCAATTTGACTGTATTATCTATACATAGAGAAACTATAACTTATTATTTTGAGTCACTGATATGTTAACTCACAGAATTTTGAGAGCTGTACTAAGGATTTTTCAAGCAAACAAATGCTATTTTTTGCTGTTTCTACAAATTATTTTGAGAAATGCACATACTGTTTTGTAAATGCCAACAATGACTTGAGAAATGCACCAAAAGTGACTGAGAAAAACTAACATAGCATAAATTGTCTTAAAACTATTTGTTTACCTGTATGAAAAGTGTACACATTTACAGCTTTGTTTCTGCTAGCTTGCAGGAATTATAACTTACATAAATGGTTGAAGACAACTTATTGGGCTTCATGACACTCAGATAAATGGTGAGTATCTATTTCATAAATTGCCTAAAACAGTTATGTTTGTAACTTTTAAAGTCTATTTGTGTATTGAAATTTGGACATAAGATTGTTTAATATGTTACAAGGGTTCTTTCTGTTTGGGGACATACATTTGCAAAAAGAAGAAATAACCAAAGGCACTCTTGCCAAACAATAAAAACCTTGATCGACGTGTACATTTCATTCATAAAATGCAACATATCTGTGGAATGAAATCCAGACAACACAGAACAAACGGCTCCAGGCACCATCAAAACATCCATAGAAATACTTGCCTTTATTTCATGTCCTTATTTGTGCAATGTTTTTCCACATTTGGTCTTTATAATTCAGTTTCATTTGCCCCCTACTGGCAAGGCCTGGTATTTTATAACTGAGTTCATGGCCTAGTAGGCCATGAACTCCGTCTTGCTGTTTCAAGATGGAGCTTTGTATAAATGGGTGGCACATTGTATGAGGAAGCATTGAAGCATTACCTAATGGTTGCCATGGAGATCCGAGGTTGTCGCAAACATGTTTTCATGAAGAAATGACTCATCATGAACAAGGTATTATAACAAGATATACAGCTCAAGTCTAAACAATTGATGATGATATACACACAAAATAAAGGCTGTTCACTTTTTAATTTATCAACCTTTGTTTTTGAATTTTTGGGGATTTTTTTCTGTTTGACTTTCTGCATTGAGTTCTTGTTCTTGTGTCATATATCCCGAATTACTGGTCAAAAAGTAAAAAATTGTAAAGAGAAAAATGTTTCTCCCAAAAGAGAGGATGGAAGGATGAAGACAGAAAATTCTCTGAAACAACAAGTCTTGCTTTTGTTTATGTTTTTTGTTTGTGTATGTTGTCTGGTTGCAGAGAGGATCACACCTGTCAACAACAAACAAAGGTTTAAGAACTACTGACTTTTCAGTCAGAAATGATCACACCGCCTGGTTGTCTCCACCAGTCTCCATATGCAAGTCAACAAAGGTGAAACAAACATTTAAGCGAATGCTGAATTTATATGATGTTCATGTAGTGCATCTTTCTAACTTTTGCTTTGTTTGTTTTCCAGCAGAGAGGACACCTGATTGACAACATGTGAGTCACAATTTCAACCTGTGACTGGGAAGACTACAACCATCCTGAGCAAAGTCTGAACTCAGTGACTTGTTACTCTCAACCCAGAGCAAGAATCCTTCTATCACTGGTTTTCCTTCTGCAAAAGGTTATCTCTTATGTGGACACATGCAGTTTTATTTTTGTTGGTTTTGCTTTCCAGATCTCAGTAATACCATGAGGAAACTGGACAGAAAATAGAATCTGTTCTGTTTTTAAATAGAAATTGTTTCTTTAAGTGGATTACTCGTAATTTGTATTTTTGTTTAATTTGGATTTATTTTCTTTATAACTTTCTGTATAGAAATGCTGACAAGTTACACTTCCTTGTGTGTTGTACTGTAATTTTTATGGTAAAATTACCATAATTTTACCTGTAAGAACAGCGACCGGTAATTTACCATAAAGTTTTATGGTTTTTTTTAAAAATAAAATGTCAATGTATCATACAGTCTGGCCGTGTTTTTCACTTATGTAGATATTATGCCTCAGGCAGTATGACCGTATTTACTACGGCAAAACCACATTATTTTTTT
>NW_015112781.1:525193-527825 GCF_001443285.1 Poecilia latipinna | reverse complement strand
ACAACCATCCTGAGCAAACTCTGAACTCAGTGACTTGTTACTCTCAACCCAGAACAAAAATCGTTTTATCACCGGTTTTTCTTCTACAATAGGTTATCTCTTATGTGGACACATGCTGTTTTTTTTTTTGTTTGTTTTGTTTTCCAGATCTCAGTAATACCGTGAGGAAACTGGACAGAAAATAGAATTGGTTCTTTATTTATTTGAACTTTTAAATAGAAATTGTTTCTTTAAGTGGATTACTCGTAATCTGTATTTTTGTTTAATTTGAAATTATTTTCTTTATAACTTTCTGTATAGAAATGCTTGACAAGTTACACTTCCTTGTGTGTTGTACTATAATTTTTATGGTAAAATTCTGGTAAGAACAGTGACCAGTAATTTACCATAAGGTTTTTTTTTGTTTTTTTTTTACAATAAAATGTCAATATATCATACAGTCTGGCTGTGTTTTTCACTCATGTAGATATTATGCCTCAGGCAGTATGACCGTATTTACTACGGCAAAACCACATTTAAATTTTTTATTTTACCATATTTTAAGAAATACGGTATTTTACCATATATTGGGAAATACGGTAAAATACTGGCAGTTTTGGTTGCCAGAATTTTAGCGTCATTATACGTTAAAATTCTGGCAACCACAGCTGCCAGTTTTTTACCGTAAATTAAGGCTGTTTTTTTTTTTTTTTTTTTTTACAGTGCCCTTTAATATTAGCATTTTTAATATGTATGTCAGGGTCAAGCATTTTGGATCCACCAGCTTTTGATATTGGTTTGCTGACGTTTTGATTTTTATTTAAACCATCACACTCGTCCTGACAGAATTAGTATAATTAGTCAGGTTTCAGTTATTTATTCATTTTTTTTTTAGTGAAACTGAGATCTTTGTGATGGCAAAGCCACAACAACGACTTTGTTGTTCATTATTCATGTCACATATGGAGAAAAAAAGAGAAGAGTTTTTTTTTGTTTAAAAAAAGTCAAAATTTGTTTAAAGTCAAAATGATAAAAAAAAGAGGTTGAAATGAAAAGATGAAACAAGTTAAAGCCTATTAACAATTAAGTCAAGGTTAAAAAAGGGCGACATTTTACATAAAATGTAATAACCTTCAGCCAAATCGATCAAGACAAACCTTTAGCTCCTTGGATCACATGATACCACTGCATTGGACTGGACCAAAGATGCGTGATAACAGCTGTACTCACCAGCTAACCCTTTGTCACGTGATCAAAGAAGCCCCATTTTATTGGCTAAACACTGCTCGACCTTGGCTTGACTCACCCACAATAATAGGCACATTTTTGGAGGTGAAATCTTACAGATTTTTTTTTTCTGGCAAATCTAAAAGAAAAAAAAAATAACATACATAATTGCCCAGGATCAATATTTAGAGTTATAAATTCATTGTCTAAAAAGTCTGGTTCTAATATGACTATTTTTCTTTGTTTTGACATCTTGGTAGTCTTGACTCATTCACAAAGTAGCTGAAGACATACTTATAAAAACGTGTTAAACATTTAATATGTTTTTCATTATCTGTATCGTTAAAATGATTTATTTCCTTGTTTACTTCGTTTTATGCTCCTACTTTATGAAGCACTTGCTGAGCTTTTCTGTGGAAAGTGCTTCATAAGTGACATTTTACTGACTAACTGGTGAACGGTTCTGTTTATTTTTGTATTGGACTTAGATTCCCGAAAACAAGGATGTAATATAAACATGGCTTGAAAAAGTTTAACTAATAACACTGAAGTGAGTTTCTGCTGGGAAAACCCCCCCCAAGGTGGTTAGTCTGATCTTGTATTGTGGTCCACTGTAATAAAGTCACCTTATACTGGGAAAAACCAAGCTGCTGTTAACTGGAAATGTTGTGCTTGACCAGCCGATTCAGTAGGAAAAAGGACAGTCATTTCTTCTTCTTTTTTTTTTTTTGTAATGTTAAATCCTTCAACGATTAACAAAATACTGTAATGTGCATAACATTAAGTTGAACTAGTTTATTATATTGCCAGAATTGGTTCCTTTGGGATCACTTGTTCTAAACATACATTTGTCATTCACTGGTCATTAACAGTGTATAAACTGATCCTAGCCATACACCGTTTGGTTTGTGTGATGCCATTTTGTTTATGAAGTCTTATGGCGTTTCAGACATTTTTTTTTATTCACACAGTTGTTGACTGGATAACAGTTTGTGATCTTCAATCATTTCCATGTTAACATTGTTTTCATTAACATAATTTTCTTGGAGCCGAGACAAGAGCACTGTAGTATCTTCAAGGTCTTCTACTATCAGTAGGTTTGTTGTAATTAGCTACAAATAACACTTTTGTAATACAATTCAACAAATTGACGTGGGTAGAGACTGACCTGTCCACAGTATTAGCATGTGGCAAATTAGACTGTGTTGCATGTGACCAGGAATACATTAGACTTTGATCTTATGCAAATTAAAACTGACTCCAGTCTCTTTCATTGAAATGGCAATAAAAGAACTGGGAGGTATTTGTATTGGAAATTCTGGCACGGAGGTGAAGGATTTATGTGCCTGCATTTACACATTTAAGACCATTCCAACCACATGTATTCACGTAAAGAGGCAACCAAAGAAGTTTCCCCTTTCCCTTT
>NW_015112781.1:488748-521529 GCF_001443285.1 Poecilia latipinna | reverse complement strand
TTGTTTAAGATCCATGTGGATCTTAAACAAGATCCACATGGATCCACAAGGCGTGTAATAAAATCCTTTTAAGCCTGCTTTACTGCACGAAGGTGGGGGTCAGTGGATAGTAACAGTGTGTACTTTAGGCATGTGGTGGTGTGACTGTGCATCGAACTTGGTTGTTTAGGACGTCACTATGCTGGCCTGTTGTCTCCCAGGCAAGAACATATTGAGAAATTGCCCCAATTTACTTGTTTAAAGTTAAGTTGTTCTTACAGCTGCCAGTTCAATAACCATAGGCCTGTCCTGTATAGATGTTGTATAATCGAAGGGTAGATGATCTACTCTGAGCGATACAGTGAGAGTACTGCTGAGGCAGCATAAAGCGGGAGCTTAACTCTAGCTGGAGAAGGTAAAGCCTTTCCTCCAACTGTTAGCGGCTCATTGCCACTATAGGCACGCGGACTGAAAGGTCAGTTCATCTCAGATGGGATTTATAATTGCTAAACTTGTGTTTAGGTCACTTTTAAGAAGCTCAGATGTAGATGCTGGCATTGGTCAGGATGCTGGAAACTAATTGTATTGCTGTTCTTTCATCGAGCAAAGAATTTGGACGATGTCATCGTAACCATACTTTGCTGCTAGTGTTTATCTTCCTCCCGTTTCTGTGATGCATTCTGGAGCAAGAGAAGACAGCAATGTGGAGACCACAGAGTGCTGTGGATCGACGCAGGTCAGGACAAAAGGACAACAGACCTCTACAGCTAGTTGCCCACAGTCTATCATGGTGGTCCATTCCACACCAACAGGGGAGAAAATTCACTGTGAGAGCTACTTCATAAATGTAAGCTGTATTCTTTTGCCATTTTTCGTTTCGTTAAAAATGGAAGCTTGAATTAGTGTAGCTGTTGCTTTAATCTTAAGAATGTTACCATATCTTAAACAAGATCCACATATTTGTGGTACATGCTGCGTATTTAATAATATAATACAAAAAGTAATGAAACTACACAAGCAATTGAAGACGCGTACAAGTTCTCTATCTCAACTCTCTTAACCTTTCACCGATTTGAACTTATGGGTTTGTTACAACCCCACCCTAAAATTCCTAAAGTAAATTCTGGCACTGGGTTTTAACATAAAACGAAAAAAGTAATCCGAACAGTTGATGGATGGGTATAATTTATTTTACAGTCCTGATAAAACAACAACTACAGGAGACATAAAAAAACACAGGGGAGCTTAATGCTTCAGGGTCTCCAAGGCCAAAATAATAAACAAAACACCCCCTTATAACTATAAAATAAAACAACCACGTTCTAAAGAAGAACTAAAGGAAAATACAAAACCTAAACTCCCTTACTAACCAAAAAACAGGAGAAAACAGTTCACAAAAAAAAAATGGCAGAGAACCCCTACCAGCTTCCACCTCTGAACAAAAACACGTCTTGAACAATTGTTCACAAAGATGCTCACAGCTAGCTCAGTTCAGTTCCCACACACAATCAGTTCCCACACAGGATCACAGGTCAAGGCCCAGGACAAACAAATGAAGGGGGTCTGGCATCTTCAGCTTGCTGCTTTTTGTAGGGTGGCTGACGAGCCCCAACTCATCCCACCTGTGGCAGCCAGGTAAAACACACAAAACAAGAGAGCTCTTTCATGAAGAGAGCCCCTAGAGGTCAGTGACCGTAACAGGCTTGTCAGTTTGTCTGAACCTACTGACATTTTGTAGCCTGCAAATAAACCATGTATTTTACAGTTGTGAACCTGCTTACTTCACCTTTTAGTCAAGTATTTTGTTAAATTACAAAACCCCAAAATTTCAAAAAGCTTGTATCTGTCCTTTATTTAATCAAGTAAAAGGAAACATTACTGATGCATTGCTCCAAGATTTCCTTAAAATCTAGTGCTCAAATGTTTACATTAGAAGAGCATGTTTACGAATTAGAGATGAAAACAATAAAAAAAATTTGTGGTGTAAATATTTAATAAATCAAAGACTGTTTCCATAGAGTTTGTAAAGACTCATTCACTTACTGGCAAAAGAAGAGTGTTGCTTCAGAACAGGGGAAGGGTGTTATGGAGAGAGGCTCTGCAACATCCTTAAAAGTACAGTGAACATAAACAATTTCATTATCTTCAAGAAACACTCTGCCTGGAAGAATGTCCTGTTCAGTTCCTGGGAGGTTCTTCCTTAGGACATCTTGACCTTCACATGGTCGACACAAACAACTGTCCTGTCATGTTAGTTCTGTGAAAAAATAGTGTAGGGCATTACTAAACACACTTTATGAAAACCACTCAAATCTCCCTCACAATATTAATCTCTGTTTTGCAGAAGAAAGTAATTTAAACTTTGAATATTGACAGGAAAAAAAAAAAAAAGCTCTTACAATTGTGTCAAACTTTGTGACAATTTTTTTTCTGGATTCTTTTTCCCTAGTAATTGCTTTTTATCAAGATTTTCTCAAACAGCAATTGCTCGCAGACATTCAAGCACAAGGAAGTTTAATCACTTAAACGTTTTTGTGGGAGAAAGATCATTTTTGCAGCCAAAATTAAGTACTAAGAAACCAAAAAAAGGAATGCATAAAATGGCAAAGGAGAGAAAAAACAGAGAGAGAAAAAAAAACATGCACAGCAATAAAGCTGCAGTAAATCTGAATGTGCAGGGAATACTGGAGCTTTGCTATAATTCCCTGTTGTGTGCAAAGAGGGTGTCTTTTTGTTCTTTTCATACCGGCGCATACTGTCACGGCGGTATGACACTATCTATTCCCAAACAGCAGTGCCTCTAACTTTCTAAGGAAAAGTTAGAGGAACTGTGGTGCGTTGAACTGAAATGCACTCCATGACCCTGTGGCTTGGCTGTAGTTTCAGCAGGAAGTATAATAGCTGTGTTTCTTTCCTTAGACGAAGGACGCCGTGGCAGAGGCATCTCCTGATTCTGCACCAACCAGGAAACGCTACAAGAGCACAACGGATATTCGAGGCAGTTTTTGCTTGCTGCCTCCCTGCACTCCTGGAGTCACAGATAAAGAGCAGAACGTCTGGCGGCGCTGTTCATTGAGCGAGACCAACAATGTCTCGCAATTCCGTCGTCATGCCCTCAGTGTCCCCAACATGGGCTCCTCCAGTCCCCTTCATTTCACCCACAGCAGCCCTCTCCACACCAGCCCACTCTCACCAGCACACAGCAACACATCTAGCCCTGGAAGGGAAATGGAGAGGCTTGCAAAGGCTCGAAGTAAACTCATAGAAAGTGAAAGCAACCAAACACCCAGACTTCCTCCAGAAACCAGAGAGCAACTTCGCTACGTGTCCAAGGATGGAAAGTGCAGAGTCAACCTCGGCCACATTGATGAAAGGGGGCGTTTTCTCTCTGATATCTTTACCTCTTTTGTGGACCTCCAGTACCGCTGGTTTCTATTTGTTTTTATGATGTGCTATATTACAACCTGGTTCCTATTTGCTGGCCTTTATTATGCTAATGCATCCATTCGAGGTGAGTTGGGTCAAGAACAACCTCTTGGTACAACTCGGAACCAGCATGTAGACCAAAATCCCTGCTACTTGGGAATAGATGGTTTCATATCGGCCCTTCTGTTCTCCGTGGAGACACAGCGTACCATTGGTTATGGCTCACGGACTGTTTCCCCCACCTGCCACGAGGGTGTGCTGCTGGTCATGATGCAGTGCATCGTGGGCTCCATGATAGATGCCCTCATGGTGGGCTGCATGTTTGTGAAAATATCTCGTCCCAAAAAGCGAGCCGAGACGCTTCTTTTCAGCCGCACCTGCGTCATCGCAAACCGCGATGACCAGCTGTGCCTGATGTTTCGCCTCGGAGACCTGCGCGAGAGCCACATGGTGGATGCAAAGGTTCGAGCAAAGTTAATAAAGTCCCGCCAGACAGCTGAGGGGGAATTTCTACCACTGGAGCAGACAGAGATTGACCTCGGATATGAAACTGGATCAGACCGCCTCTTCCTGGTTGAACCTCAAGTCATTCAGCATAATATTGGTGCAAGCAGCCCGCTGTGGGACCTGGGCCCGGAGCAGCTCCGACGACAGCAGTTTGAGATCATTGTTATATTGGAGGGAATAGTCGAGGCCACAGGTTAGTAACAGTTAACTCCACAGGAAGGGGAGATAGAGTAGAATCTTAACATTCCCAGCATTTATTTTCCATAGTAATTTAACTTTTTTCTGTATTTCTCTCACAATTTGAGTTTTATGTCTATCTTCTTTTGCAAAAATATTTTATTAAAATCAAAAGTTTACTTAGGTCATTAAGCCAAACTATCAGAGCTTATATAAAGACTCACCTGTTTTATTGCCAAGGTATTCTAATAATTCAAAATTTCATAAACTCTTAAAGTTTATACACACACACACACACACACACACACACACACACACACACACACACACACACACACACACACAGTCAAGTTTTTTGCTCTCTTTAAACCATCTCGGCTTCTGCCCAAACTTGAAAAAGGCTTGCTCCCATCAAACAAACGCAGGAACCACTCACCTCAGCGACATCTTTTATTTATCTTTTCTTTTTGTCTTTGGATTCTTCCAACTGACAGCGCAAAACCACCATGACTTTACATGGAGTAGTCAAGATAGTTACAGAAGTCACAGAGCAGGTTGAAAACCTACAAACAAATGAAACAAAATCAATTACAGATCACAATGACCTAATTAACTAGTTTTCCAGGTGACGTTAACAACCTACTTTTAAGTTAACAGTGAATGAACAAATAAATAAACTACATTCTAAACACATAAAACCCATTTCATCAACAAGGCTAATTTGGTCTTCTGAATGCAGATTAAATGATATAATGTCCAGTTCCTACCAGTGGTGTCTTTGTGGAAGCTTGAAGCTCTTTCTCTGAAGAGATCATTGTGAGCACGGTGTGCCAAGTTACCTTATAGACTTCAGATGGGCCTGAGTGAAAGGGATGGGTGTGCCAGTTGGGTGGAGATAGTAAATGCACTCACAAGTGTATCATTTGCTGTTTTAACTTGACAATTTATCCACAACTGCAGATGCAAGCATTTGATGTATGTTTTTTTTTTTTTACCATCTTTGTCATGTGGATGCTTTTCTTTTTCAGATTAGCTTGAGATGTAAACAAGGCTTCTTATGGTTTCCCATCAACAATTCCTTTTGATTGCTCTGGATTTTTGTTTAAGGCTATCAGAGTAAAGAGCGCTGAATATATCATGTGCATGCCACACTTTAAAGATTTTCATTCTAAAGAAATGCTTAAAACCATTACATCTCTCTTTCACACAACACTTATCTACTAGCGTGTCATAAAGGCTTTATAAAATGCTCTCACGATTGTGACTACGACGTTACAAAAAGTGAAGAGAGGCATTTATCATTGTTACAGTCAATTTGAATGAGAATATTCCAGGCAATGTTGCCTTCCTTCAGGCCACAGACATATTTTTTCTAGTGAGTCGCAAGATGTTGAGGTTTGGCTCTGGGACTAAAATTCCTGAACTCTCATGAGGATACTGGCCTGTGCATGGACCATTCATTAAAACTAAATAACAACAACTTCTGTGGCCACACTATTGAGTCGGATTTATACAATTGCTCTGTGACCAATACAAAACAAAAGAATCTCTTTCGAAGGAAACAGTCTTTCATCACTTTAATCTGTCTGCTTTCTAGTTTCATTTTTGCATGAGAGTTCGACATATGTAAGAGTGAGCAGACTGCAATTAAAGGGGTCTTTGTCTTGGGTCTGGAAGCTATTACTTCTGAAGTCTGCAAAAATGAGGATGGATTTGGAACATTTCTGAAACACATTCACGTAACAATTTCTTTCATACTTTTAAATGATTTTTTTTCTATTTTAAATAACTTGTATCTCAAAAATAAAGTGACTTAAATGTGAGCAAAAACATGAGCAACTTGCTACTCTTTACATAAGATATGTAAACACATTGCATTTTCTAACAGGGAAAAAGTTCAGCCACCATACCTCCTAAGTACTGTAGTTACCCATGTGGTTGAAATAATATCATTGAGATATTTATTTTAGTCTTCTACCAGTGTATAATGTCTCTCCAATCCTCAAAGCATGGGAGGATATGATCTAAAGATCATATCCTGTAGTCCTGTATGACTGAATGACTATATGACTGTAGTCCCAGAGCCAGATGATCTCATTTCCCAGCCAGTTTTGGGATTATTTTGCTTAATAAATGTTCTCACATTTTCCTCAAACACCCTCTGATGTTTGTATTTCACTATTGATTCTGACATGTTGAACTATTGGCCTAACATGTTTTTCTTGGAAGAAAATGATGATTTGGTGCCTTTTGGTCCTGTGTCCAAATAATTACCTTTTAGACTAATTTGTCCAATGAACAAGGCAAACTTCCGCCTTTTCTTCATGCTTTTTGTAGAGATCAGATTAACTTTTCCCATGGAAATTTCACTGCAGGTTTCTCTAACGGGCAGTATGCTCATTTATTTAGGTAATTCTTTCCGCAAAGGCCGATGACTTAGAGCTGTTGAAAGCCAAAAACTCATATTCCCAAAAACTAAAAATATTACATCAGACCAATAAGAAAGGAATTTAATAGATGTGTTACATTATGGGAAACACAATCATTAAAAAACATCGAAGTTCTAGAATTTAATTAAAGTTTTTTGTCTAGATTTTTTTGTTAATAGATTTTACTTTTGGTATATTTTATCACCTACATTATTTATCAGATTCTATTTGTTGGTTTTGCTATTTTTTCCTAAATCATTTTTAAAAAAGATAAAATCTCTCCACTAAAACACAAGTTTTATTACATAAATGCTGATTACATCCTAGAACAGTACGTGTCCTTTGAGTAGGCCCATTTGTACTTTTCTCAATCAGTCAATCAATCAAATTTTATTTGAATAGCAGAAGCATTTCAGCAGCAAGGCATTTCAAAGTGCTTTACATAATTAAAAGAAAACAGCATGTGACATTGAATAAGAAAGAGAAAGAGATTTTGAAAAAAAAAAAAGATGAAAAAAATAATAAAAACATTAAAACCCGCACCCCTTTTCAAGCAGGGGGTGCGACACCCGCACCCCCTGGTAGGGACAATCTATCTCATACAGGGACAATCTATCTCATACAGATTTTCTCCAGGTGAAGATGATGACATCATTGCTGTAATTATTAATTTCTCCTATGTTTTTACTTGCTTTCAGCTTCATCATACAAATTCTAGATACCAGATTGAATCAATTACAACTGCAACGTACCTTTGCAACAGCAATGATAATTTTTTCATCCCTAAGCAAATTTACTGTACATTCAAAGAGTAAAGCGTTATGGCATCATAGTAATAGGACGGAATGTCATGATGTTCACACAAAGTACTGTGCAGGGAAATACAAACACATAGCGACATCTTGTGGAACACAATGTGAATTACACTTCTTTTTTAAATTTTTTTTTTTTTTTTTTTTTACAGGAATGATGTGCCAAGCCAAAACATCTTACATAGAAACAGAGATTGAGTGGGGTGCTCGCTTTGAACCCTGCATGACGCTGGAGAAAGGCTCATTTCGAGTGGATCTGCGCAGGTTCCACACCACATACAAGGTACCGCTTCCAAACTGCAGCGCCAGCCAAGCACACCAGCTGATGGTTCTGGTCGGGTGCAAAGTCCAAAGCCACACCGCCTGCAGGGAGTGCGATGCCTGGGCAGAGGGAGCAGCTGAAGGAGGCAAAGAAAAGTCTCCGTCGAACATTCGGTTTACCATCGGTGACATTCAGGAGGAAAGAATGTCAGAAGGTAATGAAAGTGAAGCAAGTGCTGAGCAGATGCTGTGATAGAATGTTTTACAGGACTTTTAACATCCCCCTTCTATCCTTAAATATGCATAGACCCGTTTATTAATAAAAACTAAATATTGTATCAACAAACTCACTGCGTTTCCATCCCCTTCTTTGTCTTTTTGGAAGCTAATAATCACATTTGAGCATTCCTTCAAACTCAAGTTATTTCAAGTTTATGTGCTGTGTTTTAGATGCAGCTCGTGATAACAGTGTTAGAAGGCTTGCCACTCATAACTTATTCAAAAAAATCTGACTCTAGACGTACAAACTTTAACAAACCATCAGCTTTGCAGAGAGACTAGACGTTATTTTTCAGTCATGGATGTCAGTTTTATCGGTGAGATTTTTTAAAAT
Source organism: Poecilia latipinna (assembly GCF_001443285.1). NCBI lineage: Eukaryota > Metazoa > Chordata > Actinopteri > Cyprinodontiformes > Poeciliidae > Poecilia > Poecilia latipinna. The sequence goes on along the minus strand of NW_015112781.1, from coordinate 513,325 downwards.
TACTTTTCAAGATAAAAAAAAATATTGCATTTTTGTGACACTGAAACATTTTAGAGAAACAAAACCATTTTACTTTCAAAGATAAATGCAGCTGCAGGGTGCAAAGCCAACCAAATCAACCTGACCCTTTGTAAAAAAAGTCATTGTCTCCCTTGTTAAATAATAAATTACTTGTGATTAAGTACATTGTTTAAACAGTTAAGTTTAATTTACAATTTTCTGACAACATGAAGATGTCAGACAAGACATGAAGTTGAAACACAGAGCTAAAGTGGCGTCCCCTTTTGCCAGTGGTCTCCTGAATAACAATGATTGTAAATTAAACATTTTGTTACAAATAAAAAATCTGGAAAGTGTGGTGTGCTTCTTGTATTTAGCTCTTTTACTCTGATATCCTGGATTAATCTTCCAGTGTGAACAACTACCGTCTGGAGCAATGTAGCTATCGTGAATTGAGTCCATCTGTGTAAAATTGACTCTTAGTATGAACACATCCCATCTATGAAGGCCTCAGTGAGTTTGTTAGAGAACTTTAGTGAACAAACGAGATCATAGGCACCAAAGAAGGCGCTAGTGAGGCCAGGGAGAAAGTTGTGGAGAAGTTTAACTGCAGCTGTTGATGTCAAAGTTCGCATTAAGAAGATTAATACAGTGGAGATAGGCTTTGAGTGGTATGCGTCACCATATGCATTTGTCTGAACTCTTTTAATCACTGAACTGATTCAGAGGATTGTCACTGTGACAATGAAACCAACCGCATTCTTAAAAATCATTGCTTGTCACACCGGAGTCAGGCTTTGATCACCATTAGCTGCTCGACAGGCAGTAAATGTAAATGCTAGTAAAGGTCCCAGACACACTGCATAAACAACTACACACTCAGCCACACACATTCTCTCACACAAACTCCCCCCCCAGTTTCTGAGAACATCTCATCGCCACCACATGCTTAACAGGCTGATAAAGACAGTAAGCATTTCTATACTATTTCACTCGCTCACCACAAATAAGCAGCATAGCTTTTGATGTCCTGAAGAACGTATCTGATGCATTAGATGCGATTTGTCTGATAAGAGTAAAACCAGAAAAGCATCATTTAAATAACGACACTGATGAGTATTTATATATGATTAAATAGACAGGTCCTTGAAGGGAAAAGCCTAAGCAGAAGAAAATGTAAGTGGATAAACTGAAAGAATTGCAGACAAAACTCTGTACTTACAAACTTATTTATTTGGTGAAGTAGTAACATAGCACATTTATCTGGTAAATGCTTAGCTGGCAAAAGAAATAAACATTTATTGATATTCCTTTTTCATACTTATTATGATAATGCTGTTGAAATCCACACTTATCCGTAAGTGGTAGCAGGCCTGTAAGCTGTACAGAAAGCTCCCTGGAGGAAGCATTTTATAACGTCACATATCGCAAACATTAACTACTGAGAAAACATCAGTTGTAACATACCGCATGTGTAGCTTTTGTAAAAAGCATTTCATCTACCAAGTGCTATTCAATCTAAAGGACGTGACGTAGGTGAATTGGTGTCCATGCATTTGGCAATGACAGAAAACAAAAGATCTTAGCTGAGGATTAAAAAGTAACTTGGTTACAGGAGCTAATATTTATTAAATAGTAATACAGCAGAACGATACATTAAAAAATAGCACATGCAACCTTTATCATATTTCAGTTAATGTTGATAATCTAGTTTGACACATTTTTATATTCAAGAATGAATGAAATATTTCTTATTTGACCCTTAATTCTGAAGTCTCGACACCTTTTATCCCAAGTACGTGTGATATTATATGAATAGGCAAGTCAGCATGCAAATGTGAATATGATATGGTTTAAACTAAATGAATTATTATGTTTTATTTTTACTGTGCAGTGATAGTAGGGCTGATTCTGATATTTCCTGTGTTCTTTCAAGCGTGGCGTTTAAAGCTCCAGCACAAGAAAATGCCGATTTTTGTTTTCGCTGCATGTCCTCTTGAGGGCGCTGTGAACCCGGGTGAAGGCTGCGAAGCTTGCACAAGCAGTCCGATAATAATTTTGAAAGTCAGAGGGAGGATTCCTGCGTCATGCATCGAGGATTAGATGCTGATGTGGCTTTAATGCCTGGTAAACACTTTCAAAACCCTTAATGTCACTGGAAATAGTACTGCATCTGTATTTCCTATTATTGCAAATGCAAATAGAGAACGGTTTCAGAATGTCGGGTTTGACCTTGAACCACAAATTGGAGAAATGTTTTTATTCAACGTTCACTTTTGTATGGGTTAAGCAGACCTTTAGCTATGAGTGTCACTCCCGTACTGTAAATTCAACCCAAATTAAACAGCCCTCACAGGAGATTCACCAACTGAAGCTACAGCTTTATGAGGATGGCCTCATATGTGGGAGATGTACAAGTAGGTGTTGTTGATGCTCCAGTCAGGGGGGAAGTCCTGCACAGCGTGGCTCTTGATGTGCCTCTGCATGGCGACCAGGCTGCTGCAGAACTCCAGGCACACGGTGCACTGGTAGGGCGCTGCGCCGCCATGGGTCCGCAGGTGTTTGATCATGGCAGAGTAGTCCCGTGAGCGCTGACCACACAGACGACACTCAAACGGCTTCTCTCCTAGAAGCAAAGACAATGCACAGGAAGGAAGACATTTAAGGTGTTTGGAGGGGGGGGGGGGGGGCAAACAAAGAGCACGGGCATAGGGTCTCACATTTATATTCTAGCATATGAGCTTTTCAGTCGGTTGTTGCCAAACCCTGTAAATGACGAGTGCGCATCACTTCCGTGATTTTTTTTCTTTTCTTTCTTTTTCAGAAATGAATTGCGTTAGTGATTGAAATCACCTAAACTGGGACACTTTTATGCTAATCATTCAGGTTTGCACAAGTTAACTTCATGCCATTGTTCCACTTAGTCAGTTTGTTTCTCTGATTTTATGTCATGGTAAAAACAAAAAGAGCACATTTACCGGCTAACCATTTGCTACTAACGTCTAGATGTGGATAAAAATGAAATTGTGAAACATTTGAATGTTCCAAATGCCTCAAGTTTTGTTCTTAGTTTATATATATATAAGCATATAAGCAATCCTAATGTACACTGTTGATTAACACGTCTCCTACCTCATGGAAGATTGAGATCTGTTAGTTTCAGTTTTTCTGTGAGGTTTTTTGTGATATTAAAATGAGTGGAAAACTATGAGCTGCTTGGAAAACAACTCTACTACAGTCTTCTTCAGAAAATGTTCAGCACTTTGGAAAAACAGAAATTTATAAGCGACATTTTAAACATTCGAAGGTGCCACAGAGTAAATATTTGCATAATTGCACACTTTACCATCATTTCGTTTACCAATGCAATACTACAACAACTCCTCAACTTAAAAGTACTCAAGCATATAGTATGTCACAAAAGTATTTCTTAGCAGTAGGACATTTTTGAAAATGTTGTCACGTTACAACCACCAAACCTATGTATTTTATCGGGATTTTGTTTGATAGAAAGAGGCGAGTAGAGTAGGCAACAATCGTACTCAAGAATGAGTAACATTACCGCAACACATTTTTACTCAAGTAGACGTATTTGGTGAAAATTCTGCTAAAGCACTGAGTAACTAATTATGATATCTGATTTAGTCTGATTTAATTTGTTAAAATGATGTAATGAGACAAATAAAAATATTAAGAAACCATTTTAAAGAATAATGTAAAAAGCAATTAAAACAATGGGGGGAAAAAAAAAAAAAACATTTCCAAATCTCTGTGAGTGTGTAGAACATGTATGTTCTAATGCATTTATGTTGGAGCAAAGTGCCGTAAAGTATTTCCAATGACAGTACACTTTACTTTAGTGATTTGCACTACTAGTTTTTGGGTGATGCATTGAATACTGTTCTATGAAAACTTGACCTGTCTGCTGTTCTTCTTGGTCTTCATGATGCTGCTTGTTCACTAACAAACCTTCGAGACCTTCACAGAACATCTGGTTTTTATTTTTTTATTTATATTAAATTTTAGACAGGTGAACTCGAGGTTAGTTGATAATCCTGGATTTATTTATTTATTTATTTAGTTTGTGGTATAAAAGTAAAGGGGCTAATTACAAAGTGTATCTCACATTTTGCTGATTTTTGTTTTTGTTTTTTTTTTGCTTAATTAGTGAATAACTTTTTTTATTTTTTATTTTTTTACACTTCACAGTTTAACCGCTTTATAACGATCTATCAAATGAACCCCTCCCAACTCAAAATAAACCCAAGTCTTTGGTTGGAACATGACAGAAACATAAATCTATGCAATGCGCAGTTGTTAGGGTTGCAAGCTTGATTCCAATCAACTAGAACAATGAGTAATCAATAGGTCGTCAGTGGTATACTGACACAAAGTATGTTTTTGAACTGTTAACAATTATTTAGAGAATTACCCGTATGAACGCGGTGATGTGTGTCGAGCTGATGTTTTAGGCTAAACTTCTTTGGACAGTGTTTGCACTGGTAGGGTTTTTCTCCTCTGTGGTCTCTAGCATTCGCTGCGTGTTGCACGGCGTCTCTTCCGCAGAACTGACATCCATCACAGTTTTGACCTGCGGCAAACCGAAATAGGCAGTTAGAAGGGCAGTTTTAAAGGTGTTAAGGCTTGTCAGCAGTGAAACCCATGTTTTCAAAAACTGCATATTACACACAAAGCTAGACTGCACAACAGGAAATGCCACCTCAAATATTACTCAATGTGTTTAAACATGAGAAATATGGGTATTGCTAATGACAGGATATGGTAGGCAATCAAAGAGAGTAAATCAAATAACTATTTATTTGGAATAAAACCAGTTGATTAATAGGTGCTCCTAATCTAACCAGTACCTGGTTTGATGTGATTCTGGACTGTAGGCTTGAAATAAGACATAGGATTTTATTAGAAAATGTCGTAATTAACCGATATATTTACAGAGAGGATTATTTTTATAATCTTGCCACCTCCAGCCATTCTCATTTTATGTTACTGTGTTGAGGTTTTAAATTGTCTTTTATTAGTGATTATTGCCCATTATGCTGCCTCTTGACTGAGTCCGTGCCGTAAATGAGAATTGATTCCTAGTCGATTCAATGTGAGTACCTTCTCAATAAACATAAAAGCCAAGTAATCATTGCTTTCTGATCTCACTTTTTAAGCAAACAGGAAAAATATTTACTGAAGCAAATAATAATAATAATAATAAAAAAAGACGGCTATTAAAAAGCGATTTTGCAACCGTTTTCTCAGAAAGCGTATCTCTTTGACGCATCCTGTTGCAAGAGAATAGGCTCACCATGTGTAAGAATACTTTCCTGTCACCTTTGCATGCATATCTTCTTAAAAATCTTTTACAAAAGGTGTGATTTTTGAGGTTAAAGTAAAAAAAAAAAAGTGCAGCCTCTTGCTGGCCTGTATGGTTTTCGGGTCTTTTTTAGAGAAATTGTACCCATCACAGTAGCCTATAGACAGGATGCAGAAATATGAAGCGGGTATACTGTAGTCAGGGGAGAAAACAGGAGAGACTAAACCACAACAATTGAACACTTACCACTCTAAAAAACGCAACCTGCAGAGATCTGGCATCAGTTGCTTGCGTGTTTCCTGTCCAATGCTTTGCTCTGTGTCTCGATTCAAAATACCCAACGTTTTGCAATGCTTGTATTTTTATATGTATGTATATATATATATATATATATATATATATATATATATATGTATATATACACACACGCACATTTTTTAGAAGTCTAAACTTCTATCTCTTAGCTTCAAGCGCAGCATTTCTTCTTTTTTAATTTTCAATTTTTCACAGTTGCTGAAAAACGAACATACTGTTCCATCAAAGACCAGATAAAGTCTTTATCGGCTAGATTGTACACTTTCACTCATGCACTTGCACAAGCTTCCTTGCAGATCCTATGTGAGCTGTCGGCTTCAGAAAACTTTATCCAAACATCAAATATGTTAGATTTATTTTTTTTTTTGTCTAAGGACAAACCACGCTTTCGCTGCTGCACGTACTGTACTGTGTATATCTAGCTGTATCTAGTAACCACACTACTGCTCCTATTGCACCATGCTTTCAAAACCACAACTCTCTATCACTTTCCATTGCGTAGTTGCGTCGCTGGAGCCTGCTGAGGTTAAGGGTCACGCCAATAAGTGCTTTAGAGTCTTGTTAAATTGACCTGTTTTACTCAGGATCAACACTCCTGTAGCTGCAGTCACAGCCACGGTCTCGGGGTGCTGTTCTCGTTGCAGCATTGAGGCATTTTTGCTTGATTACGTCCTTACCTAATTGTGTGGAGGCTGACTCCCGCAGCAACGGATCACAGAGGAGTCTTGAACTGCAGTGTTGGCACCCGTCAGCTCTTTCTCTGACTTTCGGCACTTCGGGATAGCTGCGAGAAGCATATTTTGTTTGTTTGAGTCCTGCAGATGGTACGGTACAAATCAAACATCTGTGCCAAAGACAAAAATCTGTGAAAAAAAAAATAGTTTCCTCTTATTAGAGAATATCAATTTAGATATTCTAAACTGATATTTAGAATATCAGTTCTAAATATCAGTGTGTCTCCTCCCCCACTGATTCCAACCACGGGATATTTATAGTACCGCTTCAGGGTTTCAATAATATTTGCCTTGGGTGAAAAATTTGATTACAGGGAACAAGATAGTGGGAGACACCAGAGGAGATCTTCTTTTCCACACACACTCTCGCTTGCGTTCTGAACAATGTTTTTGTGGTGTACACACGGCCAGTCGAAACACAGAAGATACGTTTTCAGTGGGTGGAAAATCTTAAATTTTGTTAAGAAAGGGAGACATGCAGGGGGCTCCCCTTTATTCACAATTTGGTTTTACTGCTGAAAGACTTGAAAGGATTTGGCTTTTTTTTGTTGTTTTTTTATTGTTTTGCATGAAAAAATAAATTTGAAAAAACTATTCTCAGACTTCCTTTTCTCCTAATATCAGAAAGTTCAATGTCATTTTTTAAAAAAATGACTGAAATACTGTAAAACATCTTTGATTTGGATCAATGAAACTATTTCTGCGTATCTAAACTTGGATTACGAGTTTCTTAAAAGAGACCGACAGATTTGATGTGGCAGGGAAGGGTTAACAGGTGAAACCGATCAAGCAGGAAAGTGCAGGAGGCTCAATCTCTCTCTCTCTCTCTCTCTCACACACACACACACACACACATCTACCGAAGCAGCAGTGAGTCAAGTACGATAGCTGTCGCAAAGGAACAACTGAGCAAGTCAGGGGGTTCTAAAATGAGTCTTCAGTAGGAAAAACATGGAGACAAATGAGAGAAAATAAAAACTGAACTTTCCAAGATTATGTCAGAAGTCTGTCTCACCTTGTTTCCACAGTTTGACTAGTGTGGCTCAATTTTTTTCTCTTCAAAATGCCGTTCTTGATCATGCTGCCCATCCTCGAAGTCTCCGTGTACAGATTTTGAGCGTAGGGGTGGGGGTGCAAACGTGAGTAGCCTAGTGCCGTGCTCTGAAGGGGAGTTTGAAAATGGGAACTGAGTAAAGGGAACATGTGTTGAGAAGAGAGGGGGAATGGACATACCACAGAGGTCTGGTTGGAGGACGGAAGGGGATGAGATGCAAAAAAGTTAGAGTAGTTCCCTGCAATTCGCATTAGGGTGTTCAGGTGATTCCCATTGTCCCACATGTTTGTGGGGAATGCCCACGCAGAAGAGAAGGAGGAACCGCTGCTGTTGGGCCTGGTAATGACACTATCTCTGTTGCACAGGGTCGCTGATATCGGGGACAATTTGGCCTTCCTTTTTGGGGATTGTTGGTTGGCGGGGACATCCGCAGAATCAGCGATTGAAGCACTTTCCATGACGATGCCAAAGCTCGGCTTTTCTACCGGGGAGGATGTTTTTTGGACTTTGCTCTCAGAAACTGGTCTACTCTTTTGCTTTTGATTTTTCTCTTCTACACTTTTCTCTTCCTCTGTGAGGTCTACTGCTTCTCCGTTTTTATCCTTCTCTCTGGCTTCGAGGCGGTCCAGCTGCTTGCGGCACTGGTCCTCCAGCAGCTGCATTTCTAAGACCTGGGCGGCTCTTAGCAGCTGCTGCAGGTCTTTCACCGGCACTTCAAGAGCTTGAGTGTAGATGAAGTCTAGGACTTGCTGGAAGGTGTGGGGAGAGAAATACTCCAATGTGCAATGGGCTGGGCTGTCTGCGTCGCCTTTGGCTAGGTGCTGTGCTAACGCTCTACTAGCGCAGGCTAGAACTAAGCGGTGCGCCCGAAACGTTTGGCTCTGCACCGAGATGATGGCGTCGCAAAGCGACCCTGATTGACGGAGGACATCTGCCTGCTGCAGAAAGTGGAAGTATTGGGTGTTGTTGATTCGAATCATCTCTGAATGTTCTGGAAATACGTTCTGAAAAGAGAAAACAACACACGAACGTGATCAGACGATTCCTACACTGTGCCGTTAATTTGTTGCATTTCTCTGGAATGGAAATCAGTGGCAGAAGAAAAAAAAATGTGTTTGCTGTGGTTTAAATAGTTCCCCCCCCACTCCTCCTAATTTAGTGTTGTCAAGTGGCGAGAGTCAAGGAGACAGATTGCACATGAGATTTAGTTAATCATTATAAAATATTTAATAACACGTTTCTTTTTCATCCAGCATGCAAGCTAATACTCATAATTTTTTAACCTGCCACAAAGACTAAAATTTACATATTTCCCTATACTTTTGCAATAACATTTACCTCAATCACAGCAATGTGTGTTATCAGGCTAAAACATGCTGCTTTGTGAAAATGTACTCTGCTAAGTGACACTTTTGATATTCGCAGAGCACATATGCACTCTAAAAGCCGCAAAGCCCTAACAGTGTATGAAACCATGACTAATGACTGTACACTCGAGAAAACATGAGTAAAGTTTGAACGTCAACAACAATAAAACTGTATTTAGGTGTGACAGACATCAAATGCAAAAGTGTGCAGGGGTGTAATATGTAAATATCTGCATATCAAACAGAAATATTTGGAATTTTGCAACTAAAATTGAGAATCCAGAGATGAAAATGTTGCTGCTGTGTGTTTACCAGCTGCTTGGAAGGCTGTGGTCTCGAAAGTGTTTGACTCTTGCAATTTATAATGCACTGCTGCTTTTCCAAACTGAGGTCAGAAATTGTCTGTGGCACAATTTTAAACAACTTCAGTCGTTTCTCTGTTTGATGTTTTAACTACGACGGGAAAAATGGATAATTAGAAAATTATTTTCTGGAAGAAAAATGTTTAGTGCTGCTCTTTAACAAAAAAAAAAAAAAAATGCATCGGACTGATCATTTTAATATACATTTTTCAATTCCCATGTTGGAAAAAAAATAAAAACAGCAATATGTTCAAAGGACAAGTTTTTTTTTTTTTGGCATCTGTTGATTTTTATCTTTACCATTTTTGCTCACATACACACTGAGCATAGTCCATACATGCAGCATCGAGAGTGAAAGTGACACTAGAGCAACTTTGTACATACTGTATACCAAGGTCATACGCAAGCTAAAGGTTTCACTTCAGTGTACACTTGATAAATAGAAGAATAAAAGTCATCATAGCAGATTGTAAACGTACTATATCAATAACACTCATTGTTCAGTTTAGGTAGATAAAGCAGGCATGAATTGGTGTACAGAATATCGTCTGTGCAAATGGATGTAAAACTTCCCCGAAGGCGATTTTTGCCAATGCGACATAAGCGACTTTTCTACGTGTTTCGCATTTTGAATTTGCAATTCATTGATCTGAAACAAAATATAATACTATTATTACTTCTATTACCACTACTATTACTACTACTACTAATAATAATATTTATAATATTTATAATAATACTAATACTAATAATAATAATAATAATAATAATGAGAATATTGGTGGTCATGTGAAGCGACATTTTCCAAAAAACCTTACAAATAAAACATGCCTTAGCCTTTCATAGTTTTGAAGCAAATTAAAAGTTTGGAATACAATGTCTTTCCGTATTACTTTTCAATCAACTTTACGTTCTCTTTAATGTAACTGTTATGTTTTATTCTAATTACTGAGACAACTTTTTTTATTTTGTATTTCTTAAAACGTTTCCTCTTTGAAACCACAATTAATATAATTTGAAACAACAAACACAGTAGGAGGCCTTCCAATCAAAATCAGCTAAAGGATTGCTCTTCGCTTTTTGTCAGACGTTGACTAATAAACTACATTTCCGGAAGTTTTCAAAACTATTTAAGTTAGCAAAAGAATGTAGCGTACCGCATTCGAATCCACAGTGCACTCCTGCATAGTTATGTCACAGTTAGCTGGCGCTTGAGCTCCATTCAGCTGCAGTACAGTAAAATCTGAATGCTTACACAGGGGAAAACCATGCATGCATTTGTCAGATTTACACATCCTTTTACAGGACATGAACTCACAGTCATCCTCCCCGCAGCGCGCATGTAGAGGATTAAAGTCAAAGGAGCGCAGACTGATTTGAAAGACTCCGTGGGCTACAGAAGAGCACAGTAGTACTAGTTTTCACTTGATTTTCTTTAGAAAAATAAAAGGGTGCTAAAAAACGACAGAGGAGGATCAAGTGTATGTTCTTGTGGTTTCAAGTCTCGGAAGATGGAGGAAAAAAAAAAAAAAAGCAGAAATCTGCATGAATGAAGGCACTTACCGGGTATTTAGAGAGTTTTCTCCCAAGAGGGCGATGAGCTACCCTACATCATGACTGTACAGTGACTTCTGAAATGTTGGGGCACAGGTTGGTCTGTGGGACAAGGTGGTTTCCTCTTTGTCTGCATGGTCCCTCCTCTTCAAGTCTCCTATTGGTGCATTGATTATAGAGCTAAATAGCTTGGTTCATGCTATAAGAAAGCAACTTTCTGTTTTATTAACCCACATGTTCTAAAACTGCTTTGCTTGTTTGAAGTGCAAGGAAGTTTCTATTATTGTTCATTCAAAAGCAAAAGTAAAAAAAAAAACCTTCTCTCTTTCTCTCTTCCTCTCTCTCTCACTCCCACACACACATGCATACATGCATGCATATACATATATACATGTCTATAAAATCATACATATATACATACATATGTAGATATAGATACAGATATATAGATAGATGTATAGATATAGATGCAGAAAGGGAGAAATGCTAAGTAGGGAGAGAGGGAGAAAAAATGAGGACAGTGGCGGGATATTTGTGTGATGCTATATACCTGTGACAACCATAGACAGTTTCCTACCCCTGCAGCCATCGTGTGCTGGTCACTACATTAATAGAGTATTCTGTGCTGTGACAGAAACCACTTGAAAGCGACTGGCCTGTGACAGGAAACATGCAGGCCAAAGCCCATTGGTACTGACATGCAGGGAGGGCAGGCTTGCAAACGTGCACCCTCAAAATAGAGATGTCTGCTTTTTCCCTTTTGTCAGGTATGTCAGATGTTAATGCGACAACCTTCAAAAATAGGCCAACTGTAGAGAGATGGTCACTTAAACAGACCACAGCGGTTGGCTAGTCCTACATTAGGTTTTCTGTAGCTTTTTTGTTTAAAACCGGTGCGTGCAGCAAAATTATTAATAACAAGTGGAGCTTGCTGCAGGAATCTATTTCCATCACGTTTCATTGCGTTATTCTCCTTTAATTGCACCAAATAACTCTGTTTTGTCAAGACTGTATCTCTTTTTCAGTTTAACATTTTTTTGAAGTACTCTTTTGACAGAGTTTGTCTCAAAGACAAGCACAAACACTTCACCCAAGCACTTGACAGACATGCAGTAGTCTTCATTAGCTTTCTGCGTAAAAATTTTTAAAGCAACACCCTAAAACATAAACCGAACCTCTGAAGCAGAGGACAGAGAGTTTACCTGTCACTTCCAGAAGACGTTTGTGTTTTTGAGAAAGATTTTTATTTCTGGATTTTTACATAACTGTTTCAGAAAAGAAAAAAAGAAAAACTGTTCTGTCTTTTGCACTAAGCAGGTGATCAACATTGTGGAGCACTAAACTCCTGAAGATGCGCCGCTCTTGTCTTCGTGGAATTTAATTCAAAGAAAAGAAAAGAAAAAAAAGAAGAAGAAAAAAAAGACGCTGAGCACTTTCAAACGCTCCGGCAGGAAAAAAGACAGACCTCGGTGCAACCAAACTGTTGTGGGTTTGAGTAGAAAAAAAAAAAAGTTTTGTTGTTCAAGATGAAACAAAAAAGCATACAGCAAATACCACCAGCAAAGATGTGATCTCTGCAGTTTTCATGTCAACAATTTGGAGCATGTTCGTTGCACGACAAGAGCAGAGGGTTCAACTTGTGATTCTGTGAAAATCTGAGTAATATAGGAAACTTTTGGCATTATGCCAAAAGACCTTTGAGGTGATGGAAGGTTTGAGAAAGAGTAAAAATATTGTAAATTATTAAGTTTCGTGATCTATTGTCACGGACGGCTCCTTTGGGATTTATCTCTGTTGTTGGTTTTGGTTAATTAATGAGCCACGATGTGACAAATATATTGCATATGTCAAAATGTGAAACTTAATTCTACTATGAACACTAATGAGTAATTTTGTATCAGTATTATTAATTAGACTATGTTTCAGAGGTGATGAAACATAAGCCTCTGAACAGTGTTCGTGTCGAAGCTTTCGCGTACTTTTTGTCCAATTTGGTTTTGGTGTCATATATATTTCTTCTCCAGAACTTTCATTACGTCTGTGTATCAATACGCCTTTTATTCTCTCCTCTGGTTGACCTTGTTCTTCAGCGCTTCTTGTACAGTCCTATTATTTTCAAAGGGCCTCATGAACACGTGGTGTGGTATGCAGTCATTTTTAATAAATGTAAATATGTGTGCCAATGAGGCTTGTCTTAAAAAGTTCTAAGCAGATATTAAAAATTATTTTTATTAAGCCCATATTTCTCTATTATGGTCTGATGTCATATTCTATTCCGAAATGTTATGTTTGCAATACTCGTAAACAAAGAAAATCGTCATAATTTACAGAAAACCTGGCTTGAAAATAAGTAAGTTACTGAAATGAATTCACTTTACAATAATATACAAATGTATTAAATATGGCTGCAGTCAGCAGAGCAGTCTAGTTTTAAAATGTTGTATTTTCAAGTGCACATAGACTAAAGAAGCTACATATTATTTAGCAGCTTAACAGAGCGACGTATGTATTTTTAAGCTACTTCAGACTACATTCCCTCACAATATCTGAGATAAAGATGTGAAACGGCCACACAGCTCCAGCAGAGGTTAAAAACACAACGTCTAACAGGAAAGCATTAATCTGTGAATCTGTGATTCTATACAAAGCTAAAATGTTGTCATGGGAGAGAGTGGTGAAAACAAGTTTGGCCAAACAAGTCGAGATGTAGATTAAACTCTCTAAAAACTTCGTTCATGAGCTACCTGACTTTCAATCTGGAAGTAATTTTAGTTCGCTCTCAAAAATCATTTTAATCTTCAGCTGTGTAGTTTACTCTGTATCTCTGACATGCCAAATGCAACACACTTACTGTTAAGGACCTTTTTAGGTCAGAGCAATGCGCCTTCAGTTAGTTCACTTGTTGCTGCAGGCTTTTTATTTATTTATTGATCATTTCATTATTTGGTGGGACGGTTAAGATTTTACAAGGTAGTTTCACTTTTCTTTGAAAGTTATACATTATGTGCACATATAGACGACCCATGAAGCCTTATTAGCATGTAATGTACATGAATTAAAGCAGAGCAAGCAAATGTCCCCAAAGAGTTCAAGATTTCAAGCGAGATTTGTTCTACTTTTCCAACCTTTATGAGTAGCTATGTGCTTTTTCCGATGCACTGACATTGTTTTGTCTTGCTGATAAGATCCAATTTTTTCCTTTTGAAGTTGAGAATAATACAACTAATTTTGAAAGCCACCGTAAACCCATTGAACAAAGTGAAGGCTGACAAAAAAAGAAGTTTCATGTTAGCATTGCCATGGAAAGCGCTGGAAATTTGAGGCGCTCGTGTGCAAGTGAGAGCTTCTACGTTCAGATATTTAATGAAAATTCTTCTTGCATTTTTTATTTTGTTACCTTAAATGATCATTGCATGCATGTCGAGTTAACCGCCATGTGGTTTCGTCGTAATCGCTGTGATCGCAAGTTTGAGATGTTGATGCATTAGTAAGAGAAGGATTTTTCAGCTCTGCATCACTGTAACTTATAACAACTGACCATTTATGATTACTCAGTCTGGTGGTTTGTCAGACTGTGGGCGTATTCATGGCTCTGAGCTACGCGGTGACATTTGGGGCTTCTCTGCGAGCACTCGGTGCAAACACTCATCACTGAGTCCTCAAAACCACTGGACAGACACCATGAGCTCATCTATTCCCCTCAAGGAAATTAGCATCATACCAATGCTTAAATGTCACCTTGCACAACATGGGAAGCAAGCAGTGATGAGAAGGGCTTCACCTACAAGTAATATCAAGAATGTTCGCATCAGCCCTTCCCCCCAACCCCATGCACACCTCACCCCCCTCTCACATCACACTCCTGCTATAGCAGCTGCTATCCCCTCACTGTCAGTTGAACAATCACCATCAGACTCCCACGGCAGACCCCATGCAATGCTGACTCACTGGGGTGTGTCTGAGCAGGATAGCAAAAAGGTGACTTCTGTGCACATCGGCGTAAAAAGCGACGGATTGTCACAAAAATGATGTTAAAGGTATTGATCAAATGCGTCTGTCGTGCAAGCGCACCTTTGATCCAGCTCCAAAAACAACTTAATTTTTATGAACAAAGGGGTTTCGTATTGTTGTTTTGTTGAATGAATCAAAGTGTTACCGAACTAAACAAGATGTTCACTCAGACTGCGAAGTGATTAAAGTCTAGGTTAATATGAGTCGGCTTACGTTACCGCACTGGCGGTATGTGAGCAGTTGACTTCACAGGAACCACTACCAAGATGACTGATCCGCGCTACAGGCATCAATAGCAAACTGTTACTGTACAGCCACAGAGCCTTTTCACAGTAATCTGGGTGAGCAGGACTACCCGTCAGTGTTGTGGTTTGGAAGAAGTGAACCAGAGGCTGGGGCTTGACACTTCTTTGTAATTTGTAGGTGAAGGAAGTGTGAGCACCGCCCACACCCCCACTGACTGTCAGGTGAGCTTCTGCTTGGGAACTGTGTCAGAGTTACCTATTAATTGATTTGATTGGATGTCCGATGCTTTTTAATTGCATTACATTGCGGAGAACTTAGATTTGCTTGTCATGCCTTTGTTAAGACATCAAAGAAACTGCATGCGCATGTGACAACAGCTGCCGTGCTGCATTACTCATCGCTCTACTTTAAGTTCAAAAGAAACTTTCCTCAGAAACTAGAGTCGCAAAAGATAGCTAAAGGCTCTTCAACCCTTTGTTGATGGCTGATTTTCTCCACCTAACCTCCTAAATTCATCAGATTAACCCTTTCATGCATAGTGGTCACGACAGTGGGCAGTTATCTAAAAGCTGTTTTCTTGTGCTTCTTTTAGTGGATTTTTATGTTATAAATGCACACAGACCACTGAAGTGGACACTAATGCATCATAAAATACACTATCAACTACTGGTCATCAACTGCAAATGCATGAAAATATTTTTGTTAAATCCAATATGGCCGACAGACAAAAAAAGCATGCCGACCGACCGACCCGGTCCCTCCTTCTGCTGTAGACGACCCTTGCAGGTAAAAAAAAAAAAATAATATTGTGACATCAGATAAGCCCTAAAGAACAATACCACTGATGTATTTTTCAAATAACAACTTAGTATATGGACAAAAGTTTCTTCCTACCTTGTTTTATGCCTTAAGAACATATTTTAAAAAATTGGGAAAAAATCCTGACACAAAGGATCATAATTCATGCATGAAAGGGTTAAGTACAGCATCATCAGTCCGCTGGGCGGTGGCTCTACTCCAGGCTCCCCATGGATGATGGAGCTTCCCATTCCCTAACCCAGGTACTATATGGAAAAACCACATTTCAGCCAAGACACTAAGATACTTGAACTCTTCCACTTGGAGCAAAGACTGACCTCCAAACAGAGGGATCAGTTCACCTTTTTAGTTCTAAAGATGTTAGAGGTTGCTCCATTCCCCCAAAATAAGTAAGCAAAAAAATAAATAAATACTTATTTGCTATGGTAGGTGGAAATTTGAGTATCCTTACTAGTAAAGTTAAATAACAGACTGAGAATCAATTAGTTACCTATTTATTTGTTTGGAAACATAGCCAGTACAATGTAAAACTGCTGAAATGATAAAAATCTGATTGATTTAACTGAAAGTGGGTTTTTAATAGCTTTTTCAATCAGCTTTATAGTCTACTGACTAATATTATCTTGCACCAGAATTTAATGAATTTTTTGGTAGTTTTTCGTCAGATTGGATACATTTTTATGACCTTTTCACAGTCTTGCATTGTGGATGTTTGACAACCCGTGTCTACAATGAGCAGAATAACAACACAGCTTGGCTAATATTATAAGTAAGACCCTTACATTTTCATTACGTTTTTGTTAATCGATTCTTTAATTACAGCTGGAAAATTCTTGGTTTTATATAGTTTTCTTAGGATTTTTATTTTACTGCTTCCGAATCCCTAAAACTATAACTCATGCCAATATTTCAAAACATTTGGGAACTTTTGTGGTAAAATAATTGTGTTTTGGGTCACAACCATTTACATTTTAAAGTAAACTTGAAATATTCACTACCACAAAATTTTAGATTTTAAAAATCCTTAACTTACATCATGATCTGTAGAATGTGAGCGTTACTGTCGTGGTGTAGACTTTGTAGACTGCTGCAAATGAACCGCCCTGTGGGAACAGTAAAGGAGACTTTATCAAATCGCTTGAAAGGTCTTTAAGAGTTCCTAGTAAATCTTATTTTACTTTTACTGAGATACGCCATCTTAGAAAATAAAATCTCGTTGATCAGAAACTACAATGCAAACAATAAAATGTAACTAAATGTTGCAAAGTTTGTTTGCATGGTGAAATATTTTAATGAAATTTTAACAAATATCTGATAAATTTACAAGCAAACAGTAGATTTGCTAGTAGATAGTAGCTTTTTAAATATGAAATATGTAAAAAGCATTCAGTCGGAACAGACTAGTATATTTTGATTACATTGTTCTCTTGTCTAATTAGCCCAAGCAATTGGCTGCATTGTAAGAAGCAATAATATGAAATTTTAAGTTACCGGGACACATTGTATAAACTGAACAAGGTAAAGTTCCTTTAGCCTTTCTTGAATCGAACTCCTTCCATAACTTAGCAAATTAATGTTTTTCTTTCTTTTTTTTTATTTTTGAGCTTTTTTCTTTTTCTTTGCTGTCGTTTAAAATAAGGTAACAGAATGATATTATCTCATGTAGCTTTTTCCTGACAAAGGAAGTGAGATACAATTTTGGCTTCACAGAATTGACACTGTGGCTTAAGGAGTCACTGAAACTCCATGCTGAAAACTGAGAATTTCTCTTATCTCAGACGTGGTCATGATTTTAATCTCTAAAAAGTTTTACTACCAAATGTTTTTACGTCAATATAACACAAACACCCACACACTAACACACTAAAGAACAGAAATAGATGTGCTTGTGCAACTACTTGGGCCAAGTCCTTTGCTACCTATCTGTATAGCCATTGCTAATTCCAGTTAAAACTGTATGTAAAAAAGCATGTTGTTTTTTTTTTTGTGTACTTTAGGTTTCTTTTTCCAAAGAAACCTAAAGTAGACTTGAAGTGGAAGAAGAGCTGATTTTCCAGTACGAGTAAGCCTGAAGGTTTCCCCCTACCCCCACTACTTGTACAGTTGAAACCAAAGATTTACATACACTGTATAAAAGGACATGTTTTTCTATGTGACATTAAAACACACTACACCTTTCCCATGTTGTCAGTGAAGATTACCAAATAATTTCATATTTTCTAAATGACAAAATAATGAAACTGACTTGTTGGAAAAAAAAAAAAAGTTTTATTCTTTTAACAAAGATTTTTAACTTTACATACACAAAGCTTTGTGTGCTTTTGATCAATTTGGGAAAGCCCATGTGATGATGTCATGGCCTTTAACACTTAATTCATGATATTTGAGTTAAACGGAGGAACACCTATGGATGAATTGGACACCGTTTCATCACTGGGTGTAATTTTTATATGCCTGGAGGCGCCACATCTGCTCAAATAAATATGCCAATTTAAGCACCATATAAATGTCCAAACATCTTGCCGAAGAACAACCAAGTCGATGTTTTGGAGTGGCCAACACCCCGGAAAAAAAGGTGGGTAGAATACAAAAGGTGAATGTGATCAAGCAGCATACACACCAGTTACATCAGAAATTACAACAAACTTTCTTTGAGAAGCTGGTGGAAGGATGACGAAACTATTTGACCCAAATTAATGTGGGCTTCTCGGGTTTTTTCTTATTATAAGACAGTTAGATGTTTAATTAACTTATAGATGTGGACTGAAGAATAATCGCACAAAGCTAATAATGATCTGAGGTTCGTTCTGCCTCCCTCGTCCTGTTGTTCACAAAATTAGCGTTTTTTGTTTTTGTTTTTCAGACATTTGTCAAGGTGGAAGTCACTGACACTTTCTACAGAGAGGTTAGGCCACAAATGATTGCCTAGGCACAGTGTGGTATCCAAGTATAATTACAGAAGGTTCAGTGGAAGGAAAAAGTGAAGCTGAAAAACATATAAGATTCATGTAATGTGAGCCAAAATTGATAAAAAAATAAACCCTTGAAATATATCACTTTAAGTTAATTAATATTATTCACTTTTTCGAACTGAATTAATACAATAATTTCATTTTAAAGTGATTTATTCCACAGAGATGCACCTGTGCTAAAAAAAAAAAAAAAAAAAAAAAAAAAAAAAAAAAAAAACACACACAGATGATTCTTAAGGGGTCATTCACCTTTATTACACTTTTAATGAACTCAACCAGTTTAAATTTGCCAGATTGTTTACAGTACAGTTACACAGGAACACTTTGCCAAATAAAGAAATCTGTCTCAAGAAGTCACGGAGCATGTCTTTGGTTAAAGGTCTCAATGAAAATGAAGAACAGCTCTTTCAGTAGTAGTAACAACATCCCAGTGAGTAAATTTACATCGTTTCACCAGGTGTAACAACAATTTAGTTGTGCTTAATGCCACTGCATGTCAATTACGATTCACATTTCCTCAGCATCATCTATTTTTTATTTTTTTGCATACATGCTTTTAATTACATGTGAATTGCGTGACCCTCAATCCAACTGATTGTTACATAATAAATAAAAAATACAGAATAGTTACATCCAAAACACAGCATTGTAAAAGGCAATAATGCAGCAATCAAAACCTCGATAACATAGTTTATACTTTTATTAGGGAGTAAGGGGACGGACCAACGAAGAAGAAGAAGAAGTCTAGAATCTGAATCAGGATGTTTAAGTACAAATGTGACTTGAGTAACTAGAGTATACACCATGTTGAGTTTTGCTAAATGCTGGTAGGAAACCTTCGGTGGTTTGGGAAACACAGGCAAGCTTATTCTCATCTATGGTTTCAGTAGTATCATTACAAGATCGACTGACTTAAACTGTGAACATACAATGTTTTCATTCACTAACGGAGCTGTACACTTTATACACGGGGCTGCGACTTCTCTTATCCTGTCATAACATGACCACAACCCGCTTTTTAACCCACCTAACGAGACAAACAAAATTATGGCAAACCTCAATTTCATTTTTTCTCTTTTCTTTCTGAAAACACACACACACACACACACGCACACACCCGCGCGCACACACAAATAAAAAGGAAAGCCCCTCCCCTCACTCAGCTTCTTCAGGAGCTTTATGTAAAACTGCCAGCAGACATAAACAAACATGGCATTGCTTGTGCTAAAACATATAATTAAAGCCTGATAAACTCCACAGTGTGACCTTTTCTAATCGAGGTGACCAGTAATAAATTTTAGAGGGTAGAGGAAAACAAAATGACACACTAAGCCGTAAACAGTTCGTCAGAATTTCAAGGGGCAATCCCTTTTCTTGACTCGCCTATTTAGGGTAGCAGGTTGATCATAAATATGAAAACTAGAATGAGTCATTCAGTTGAAAGCCTTTCTACGAGGAGACCTATATGAAGCTTCTACAGACTACTATAATCCAGTGTGATGAGTTTAAAGAGGTCAAATTGATGTATATATATATATATATATAGATAGATATATATTGGAAAAAAAACAAGAATATGACTACCATGGCAGAGTGTCTTTGTCTAGACTCTAGATGATACTTCATATGGTGACCCAATACCATAGTTGTGCCCTTTTTCTTTCTTTTTTTTTTTTTTTTTTACACTTTACTGCTCTGTGCAGGATTTATTTAGAATAATCCCTTTGCTCAAATGTGAAAATAAACAGGCTGCTACACAAAGTGATGACAAGGGCACCAGGGAAAGCATCCTTAAATGTGTCAAAGTGCGCTACCTACCGATGTTCACTACAAGGGGAGTGACGCATTAAAAGTAAAAGAGGGAGGAATCTCAACGTCTACCTCAAATACATTCAGAAAGTAGTTGCTGTGTCGTTGTCTTGTGCTGGTTTTTACAACAGTCCGTTTTCAATCAGCCATGTTAGGAAAATGTTTCTCCTTCTCATAACAGCACAATGTGTTTATTATTATTTCTTTATTTTATTTTTTTTAAACATATTATTTCCATTACACCGATGCAAATTAATCATAGAAATGCCTACATCTAGTAGCAGGTACTTACGTTATTTACAGTGTCCGTCTGGAACGTTTTGGACTCTTCGAAAGCAATGACAGGAACAACACAAATAAATACTGCAGCATCATACACCAAAAAGTTGTCATGCTTCCAGTAAACCAATAGACTTCAGAATATTCTGTTAGCACGGATCTTTTTGAAAGCCGAATAGTAAAACAAATAAACTGGCTAAATTATGTCTCGTGTGCATTCTTTTGAACAACCGGCACATACAGTGTTTCTGCGTTAATTTGTGTTTTTAAATCAAAGCCCGTTTGTCACATACATTCGTAAACTCCACATCTTTCCCTACCGTTGTCATAGTAACTCGTGGAGGTAAGTTTTCAGCTAGACTATCAGCTAGGCTGCCATTCACGCTCATCTACACAGATAAATCTAACCGTGGTTCAGCCTCAAGAAAGAAACTACTCATGAAAAATAAATACTAATAATAAAGCATTATGCACCATTCAAAATTCAGTTTCAAGGGAGGAGCAGTAGGTCAAGTCATGCCACAAGGATGAGATGGATGGTTTCTGCGTTTATGAAATGGTGTAGCTCTGCTTACCCAAAAAGGAATATTTGACTACAATAAGTAATATAGGATTGTGTTACATCTCATTAATCGCATTACGATGCGATTAACTGGCTATGGGAAAGGAACCTAGCACTTTATCATCAGTTAATTTAAATATGCAACACGTCATAGATCCATCACAGGAAGTGCATCTGGGACACCACTTTCAAGACGAGTGGGGAGACAGGTCGGAGGGGAGGGGGGTTTGGAGGGACAAAATGTGGTCAGGCATGACTTGCTGGTAGCATCCAGTGCTTCAGTTCATCTGCTCAAAGAACTTGTAGGTGGGGTTCTCGTAGCCGTGGTTTTGCATTTTGTTGAGCTGCCTTTCCTCCGGTGTCAACATGGGATCGACCTGCTGCCAAAAACAACAAGGGCTTGAGTTATAACATCGAAGGAACATATGCAAATAGAGCTCATGCCATTGACTAGGATAAAAACAAAGGTGTTCAAGTCATAGAAGGGAAAATACCAGTGAAAAAAAGGATGGAGGGAATTGATAGATTTCTCTACACAAACCGTGGAGACACTTGGCAAATCTATGCAGAAACCTTTAAATCGAAACGTCTTTAGATCACAACAGATTTACTCTTTAGCACACAGTCAGTCCATGCAGCAGGTCTGTAACAGTCAGATTTGAAGGTTTTATTATCTTTTTTACCTCCCTATAGCACACAGTAGTGTACAACAAATAAGATAATATCTGCCTAAAATGTCAGTCATTTTAACTCCAATGAAACCAAAGCCGATAATAACTTGTCAAAAATATCCTGTTTTTTTTAGATTTTTTTTGATAAAAACATTTAGTCATACATTCATTTCTTTACAAGACCAGGCACACGCAAACACCTGCGTTACATTCCCACCAAAGACTTTTTTTTTTTAAAAAGCTTTTGTGCAGTTTGTAATTAATAACCAGTATACCTTGCCAAGTCATCCTGGTAGTTTATTCATATATATGTGCGTTGCAGCACTCTCTCCTGAATAATGGTTTCAGGACCTATTTGTAATAGTACTTGTACTAAAATCAATTTGATCATACTGTTAACTAGCTTAGACATTTAAATTCACAATGTCATCATATATGATTAAACATAATTAATTAACTTCTGTGACGTGTTCTTACTAAGCTGCTCGCTCAACAGATTGCGCCAGATTTCAGGAAGAGGGCGGCGATTATGTGACCCACATTTGTAACAGTTAATTGCAAAATGTTGTTCTCACGCAAAATCATTACTGGAAAATTATTATATTATTGGTTACATTTTAAAGGGTCACAATTAGGTTGTTTTGTTTTTCTGACTTGTTGACAGTTCCTGACTAATGAAAATCAACAGCAGTCTGCTTTATTCAAATAGCATGTTGAACGGCAAAGACAACATGAAATCCTAGATCGCTCTTTAAAAATGTCAAGACACTCAACTTCAAAAAGTAAAACATAAAAGCTATTGAGTAAGTATGGCACTAGTAATTTTGTTTGTAAGCGAGACAGAAAAACAACAAAAGAAACCCCCAAATAATAACGCAGGGTTTTACCGAGTTGATGTTATCACCGGTCTATTTACCCCTAACAGGGACAAGTCTGAACAATCTTAGTTTGGTGAAACAGAAGGGCGTTTCTTTGGATGATCTAGTTGGCGTGGAATCGGTTCAAAATGCGATGAAGCTACTTTTATCTCAGACATTTTGCAGCTTGTCACTTTCACATCAAGCTGCTCTTCACATAAGTGTTTGTGGTTATCAATGCTGACGATGTGAGACTCTGTGGTTCGTTACTGATAATTTTCCATGTGAAACATGTTTTCACGCATGACTTGGTAGAGTATTTAATGCAAACCTATTATGGCGAAAGGACAACAAAAAGGAGCTATTTGGACGTTAGCTGCAGATTAACTGAGCTGAGTTAGATTGGCCTTTTAGTCTTTTTATCCAGACAAAGGAGCACAATGTACTGCAGGCAAGATGGTGACTTTTTATCTGCCAAATTATAACATTAAAACCCATGACAACAGCTTTTTTTATTTTACATTTATTCCTAAATTAAAGGTCTGGTTTGGGTCCTACCTCCACAATGCCATGGCTAATAGTGCCGTATGGCTTTCTGCGCACCAGAAGCAGGCTGATGACCATCACCATGGCGATGGCTACGGCCACCACCAGCAACCCAACCATGGCGCCACGGTTAAACGTGTCCAGGGCATCAGGTTGCTTTGGGAGGAAGCAATATTAAACAGCAAAGAGGTTTCAGTGCAGAATATGTCATTGTTATTGTAATTTATCACAATAAAATACAATTTTCCACATATCAAAATTCTTTCAAAGGCTTAGAAAACATTTGCAACACAAGCTCTTACCAGTTCGTCTCTTGCGATCTCATTGGGCTTGAGTACCTGTTTCAGCTCAGCAGAGGTGTTAATCTGCATTAACACAGAATATATAACAATAAAAAACTACGTAGGTGCATCTCAGTAAATCAAAGTACCATCAAAAGGTTCATTAGTCAATGTGACTTAGCTGATTCAGTTTCTAAGAAAATTAGAATATTTGGTAACACTTTATTTGAAGGGGGTTGAATAAGACTGATATGACACTGTCATAACACCTGTCATGAACATAAATAAGCCTTCATGAATATTTATGACTGTTGTCATAAAGCATCATTTAGTCAATTATGACACTTTTAATACAAAGTTGACATTATTCAAAATGTCTTTGTTATGACAACTTGACATGAACCAATAAATCATTACTGATATAAATTTGTTATAAAAGTATTACTGATTGCACTTTAAAAATTAGGTAACTTTATGTTATTAAAGGTAAAGTTTAAACAGTAATGATTTATTGGTTAATGTCAAGTTGTCATAACAAAGACATTTTTAATAATGTCAACTTCATATTAAAAGTGTCATAATTTACCGAATGACGCTTTATGACAACAGTCATAAATATTCATGAAGACTTATTGATGTTCATGGTGTTATGTCATGTTTATGACAGTGTCATGACAGTCTTATTCACCCCCCTTCAAATAAAGTGTTACCAAATATTTTATCATAACAGAAAAATATGTGTGTGATACTGTTTCACCCCCCCCCCCCCCCCCCCCCCCACACCCCATAAAAATCATCCACTTATTCTTTTTTTT
>NW_015112781.1:442406-485628 GCF_001443285.1 Poecilia latipinna | reverse complement strand
AATAAAGTGTTACCAAATATTTTATCATAACAAAAAAATATGTGTGTGTTACTTTTTCCCCCCCCCCCCCCACCCTCCACAATGAACAGTTAGAATTAATTCATTTTTTTCTTTCTTTACAGCAATACAAAGTCCCAATTACTCACCTTGAGCATTAGAATTTTGGCTACTAAAAATATACTTCTGCCAATTAGATTCCATCAAACTTGCCGAATATAACATTCTCAATATTATGTCCAAGCCGGTCTTTGCAATTGTGATATTGCATATGGTGATGTTTTGATCGTAATTGATATATTGTGCAGCAGTGTATAAGACCAAAAAAAAAAAAGGCTGAGCACTAGCAGCCGTGCAGACAGACCTCAGGCTTAGATTTGAACTCACAACTTTGTTTCTATAAGGTGACAGTGTGAACAGCTCCACTAAGGTGCAGCCCGTCTCTGAGCATGATAACGGAAAGCTTAGTTGAAGGAAAAAGTGAAGAAGCAGTGAGAATAACCACAGCCCAAGTGGAGAAGGTCAGTGATCACAAAAAAGTTTGAAATGTATCCTTGTGTGACTAATATTTTTAACCTTATGCATTTAAGTAGTGACGCTAACGTCTCAGTGCAAAAACATTTTCAAGGAGATGTTTCAAGTGGACATCTTCTCACATCAACCGTTTCTGTCTAATGAAATATAAATGAACATAAAATACTCAGCATTTGTAGACAGACAGAATAAAGTGACCATCAGCTTACCTTTTCTTCATATTCATAAGTAGGACCTCTCTCAGATGTGGTGTAATCGTACTCATCCTCTGTACACACGAGGAACAGATAAAAAAAAAACAAAAACAAAACAGAAGCATAATAAGCTATGAGAAATGTTAAGATAAACAAATTGCTGTAATTAATGTAAAGTGCACAGTTCTGCGGTTAAATGATGCCGAACTGTAGCTCACCTTTCTTATTAGACTGTAAATCTAGGAGAAAAAGGCAGGAAGAGGGAAAAGAAGCATCATTAACAAGAGTAATGAGCGAGAAAGCAGACCATCATTTTACACGTCCTCACAAAATGAGGGAAGAGCTAAAGGACGTTAGATACGTGGGCGCATGCATGAGTAATGAGCGAGCGAGTACCAATGCGAGGAGGATAGGGGCGGTTCTGGAAGGCCCTCTCCTCCTCCTCTTCATCATCCTTCTCTTCCTCGCTCTCTGCCGGTACGAGCTCTTCGGTGGTCCGAGTCTCAGAGAAGGAAGTGGTCATGAGTTCACTGATGTCCCCTCGCTCCGCCTTGACAAGCTCCTCTGCAGGGATTGCACAAAAAGCACACATTATCAATGCTAATTTTCTGTTCTGTTGAAAGGCTTGAGCCTTTAATAATGCATTTGAACAAACCGTTGAAATGACTTTTTAAAACATGAACTGAACACACGAGTTTCAGCTCATTTATTCTAAACGCAGACTCAAATATATGAATACATTCACACTGGTGTCGCGTTTTACCGCCATCAACGAGCTCCCCGCAAACGTCTTGTGGGCTATTTCACAATTCATCAGGGGCGCTTTGTTAAAGTTAATTTTTTTATCGATTTGTTTCCTGGCAGAAGCACAGTCCACACTCTAGATAGCTTCGTGCTAGCTCGTTTATTCACCTTAAAGCTAGCCATATGTCCGTTTGGGATCGGCAAGGTTGGGAAAATGAGCATTGAGCTTTTAACCGTCTGACCTGAAGCTGACAGGAAGTGGAATCAGAATGTTTCATTGCAACCCAGGAAGAAAAACAGGCCCAGTGTGACATAAACCACGATGCTGCTGGAACAACAGCGCCACTGTTCACCAGAAGGAAACCCTCAGTGCCTTTAAGGTATTTAGAGAAGGCCAGACATAATAAAAAAACAAAACAAATAATATTACATATAAAGGATATACTATGCATTTTTATACCACTTATTTTTTATTTTTAAAGTTTTTTCTGGCTTTAGTGGCTTTTACTTGACGTTGGTCAGACAGGAATGTGGGTTGCGAGACGGGGAAGACAGGTCAACATGCCGGGACTCGAACCAGTGACGACTGCGTCGAGGAGTAAGGCCTCCGTTTATTTATTTTATTATATATAAACTGAAATAATCAGAGAAATGCTTCTCTGTAAAAACAAATGTGTATATGGATTTTTGTCCATTCATCCGTCCGTCCATCCATCCATCCATCCATCCATCCATCCATCCATCCATCCATCCATCCATCCAGGTTGAGACTTTCCGCCACCCAACAGAAATCAGAAAAACCACTGAAACAAAGAATCTGTCCTAAGGCAACGTTCACAATGACACTTTAGCAATGCATGGATGGATTATTAATAAAATTCAGTGAAAGTGAAATACAGATTCAGTTCAAACTGGACATCTATTATTGTAGAACAAGAGGTACAACCTGTCTGAGTGAGCCAAGGATTTTTTTTTTTCTTTTCATGTTCAGCGTATTAGCGTTGACATTTGTTCAAATAAAAGAAGCTCTTGGTGGTCTGTCTGGGTGTAAATGTGTTGTGAACTATCAGTACAGAAACTCCAGTTGGACGGCTGTGTGGTTGAGCTGTCAGTTTACCACAGATCTGATGCAAACTTAGAAGTTTGCTTAGAGAAGGTGGAAGGGCTGCTTTTGTTCGAGCTTTAAAAGCCTGTGCTGACAACTGAGCATGGCCTGTGTCAGAGCTCGCAATGAAGAATATTTGTTTGGGGGGTGGAGGGGGGGGGTTATTGGGTTGGTTTTTGATAGAAAAGGGGCGGCTACGTTGTTCTCTGTGACACAAGTTTTAACTCAGCCAGTGCTGACCGAGAGAGAGGCTCCTGCTCTTGTCGGCTTAAAATTTGCAGCTGCCTACATGGGTTAGGCTGCTTACCTTCTTCAGAAAATGTTTACGGTGAGACAGAACACTGATTGAAGTAATAAAGAAACAATGTCAGAAAAATGCTCAGAGGACTCAAGACTAGGCCTTCAAACCTAAAATCCCTGCAACTGCTCATCATTAATAGCACAATGATCAGCAGTTATTTTGCTGAAAGCGAATGAAATTTATATATATATATATATATAACATAATTTTATATGTAAAATTAGCAAGACAACTTCCAAATTATTCCAACTTTACCTAAAAACAACAACTAGATTATTGAAACTTGGCCACAAATCTTTGTTCCAGCAGGACAATGATCCCAGAAACACACTGAGTCTGGTTTTGGATAAAGCACAGTAAGATTAAAGAAAAAATAAGTTTAATGTGCTTCACATCTGGAAAGCAACAAATTTAAATAAAGTGAAGTATAGACATATCAGGTGTATGTCAGAAAGTTGTTGGCAGCTAACAGTGCGTTGCAGCTCAACTTGCTAGCCAGGAGACAAACCAAATATTGGTGGAAGCGTATTTACACATTTCAGTTTGTATATACATATATATATAGTTGTGACCTTTATAGAAATAAGACAAGAGTTCACAAGAAATCTCAATTTGAGCACCCGCATTACTGTCTAATTATTATCGGCATTCTTTCACTTCTACATTGAAAGAAACACTCTGATAAATTATTAAAAGATAAAAATATTATAACACTTATTCACATTGTAAGCGTATGTAATTTAAACATCTTCCTCACAAGGCTGACTGTAAAACCAAACGGTTCAGAAAAAAGCTGTTTGTCTTACGGATGTCACCGTGCAGCTCCTCAGCTAATGTTGGATCCTTGTAAAGCAGAGCAAGACTCTGGTTCATCCTCTCCTCAATAACATGGAGATGTGTGTAAACCTGCAGAATAAAAAAAAAAAAAAAATATATATATATATATATATATATATATATATATATATATATATATATATATATATATATATATATGATGTTAGCGAAGAAAACTGGGAAAAAAAAATGATCAAAAACTAGAACCAGTTTTCTCCATTTAGCTGCTTTTAAAGCCCGCAAAGATCTCACTTTAATGGAGTTGAGGCCGACAGATGTGAAATTTTTTGAACTTCTCTGAAGCACGCAAGCTCTTCGGCACAAACTGTTCTCCGAGTTTCACCGTCAGCAGAAAAGACACCTTGCCTCCTAAAGCCTCCCACCTGGAATTTCATCTGCTCAGCTTTCTGCGGGTCGACTGCCACGATGTGCTGGTAGTGCCTCAGAGTGTGTCTGCGGTCCTTCTGCTCTGCAGCCATGTAGCGTTTCAGAGCCTGCAGCACGCGCTCAGGCTGGAAGTTAAGAGAGAGAGAGAGAGAAAGGAAGGAAGCAATCAGGAAGACCCGGCACTGCGACATCAAGAAGCTCGTCCGCTCTCTGCCAGAAATGTGAAATCTTAAACCCACTTAGGATTATTACTCGGGTTTGCGCTGCATAAATCTCCATTTTCTGCCGTGGTATGCGCTCTGCGATGGATTTACCTGAGGGGGATCAGCTTGCACAGCTGTCAGGTAGTTCTCCAACGCCAGGCGGCGGTTGTTGTTGAGAATGACCTCGACTCTGGCGAGGTGAGTCTCCACCAGCCTCTGCCTCTCCCCGGCGACCTGTTCCTCCAACGTCTGCAGCACAGACTGGAAGTGCTGGAAGAGAGAACAAGAGTAAGCTGATAACCCGACGAACGGCTCGGGGAAATGTTCAGACTTAAACTCAGACGGAAGTATAAAAATGTCTACCTCGTTCAGGCCCTGCCGCTCTAGCTTTGGCAGGTTTTTGGACTGGTTGTCAGCCTCTGCCCACTCCTTCATTATCTGATCCATGGAACAACACAAATTCACATTATCTCTGTAAAATGGGCAAACTCAGTCTGGATGTGCCAGCTAAACAGAGTGCAGGATTTCCCCCAGCGTAAAGCCACCAGGCTTTACTTGTGGCCGCACCAGGCTTAGCACTGCTTATTACTTTCAGTTTTTTGTTTTTAAATCTTTGCATTTTTTTAAGACTTTATAGTTGGTGTTCAGATATTAATCTTCAATCTTCCAATAACACATAATTATCAAGTGATATTTTCAAATTTTCTGTCAACTTTAAACATTTTTTAACTCAAAAAACACGACGGGCCGCTGGACGAATGACCGCCGAGCGCCCCAACCACTGGGCTTAGCAGGTTTTCTGGGGGAAACCCTTGGAGTGGTAAATTGCACATCCACCAAATGTTAACTCGGTAAAACATATGTAAAATATTTAGACTTTTATTCAAGAAAGCGGTAAAAGGTGTGCAACAACCGCAGTTCCAAAAGCCATTAATTAAAATCACGGAAAGTATGTGTCATAAAATAAAATCTATATTTTTCCATCGCTTATTTGGTACCTGCACTTTCCCCAAAGTGGCTGGGGAACACACAGCATTTTTGAAAAGCGCGCAAACCATTGGACTTATTTTGTTTCTTTACAAACACAGTCTAAAGGTGTTTTGGAGTTTGGTGATGGTTAAACTAATGACCCATTGGGTAACATGAAGATGTTTTCAGCTTGACATTTAATGGGTTAAATGATAAACACAAAGTAGTGTAGAACTGCAAAGTGGTAAGAAAGTCATACGTTTCTCAAATTTTTTACTGATGCAAACTGTGAGGAATGCAAGGCAGCTTTTAATTAACATCTTGCAATGGACTGGACCGTTCTAACACATGAATGTGATTTGATTATTTGCTGTATGCTTAGGGTAACTGCCCCGCTAGAAAATGAACCTAAACAGATTTATTCCAGGACTGTTCCTGTGTCTCATTTTCTCAACAACTACGAACGTCTATTGCTGCTAGAGGAAACAATTCCCACACCATGTTTGACTGTGAGAAGGTTGTCTTCAGGGTCATGTGAATGATTTATTTTTCACCACAAGTACAGCCTCTAAATAGTGTGTTTGGGTGTATGTAGGCCAAAGAGTTCAAGTTTGGTCAGGGGCCTTTTCATGTGTTTTCTGTGTCCCGCATGCAACGTGTGGCAAACTATGAACTCTGGTTTGCTTCTTGCCACACAGAAAGGCCAGATTTGTAGAACACACTGCTAAGAGTTGTGCGGTCAACAGCACTGCCATGTGAGTTATGGGGTCTCTTGGCCTCTTGGCTACTTCTCTGATTAATTCCCAACTTGACAAAAAAAAAATGTGCAGAGGGGACCGAAAAGCCTCAGCGGCTCGGCAAACGCCAACAGACTCTCGTTTGTTAATTTAATGGAAAAACAAGAGCAAACGTCTGTCAAAACGAGCCCGACGTGCGGCTTCCCCACTCCCCGCCCTGTGAAATTCACCTCATTAATGCGCTTCATCCTGCGCTCCTCCAGGTCGGTCTTGGCACGTAGGAAGTTGGCGTGCTCCGTGTCGTCCACAGGCTTCTCAAAGTAAACATCAACCCCATCCGTGGGGCGAGTTGTGGTGACTGAATGGGAACAACAGGAAGCTGATTGTTAATGGCGGCATAAGCACGGCAACAATCGCCCCATGAATAAATGGATAGTCTAAGCACATTCATTAGACAGTCCATCATCTGAGCACCATCATTCTAAAAATGCAGTTTACTAATGAGGAAAGCGATGAGATATGGTTTCTTCTAGCTCGCTTCTGATGTGCAATGGAGAAGCTTTAACTCTTTCTTTTTCTATAACGAGGCCTAAGCCGAGTGGTAACACAGACTGAGAGCTTTTGCTTTCACTCTTAGATTAAATTTGAATCTTAGCAAAAGGATAACTGTTTATCCCCTTAAAATAACACAAAGCAACACAACAGTCCGCCTGCGGGTATTTCACTCGCCACTTTCTGTGCAGCCCCGAGCAGCCAGTATCATTTAATATCGATCTACCATCCTGAAATCGTTCTGATCGGAACTTTCATGTGCCGTGGTTAGCTTCTGTATTTACTGTGCACACACACACAAGCATGAACTCTGCTGTGGCCTTGCTGTGGTTGTGAATGTACGTTATGCACCAGATTAAAGTGAAACACTTTCACATGAACATTTGTTGAGGTGAAGGGGGTTAGAAAATACTGATGGGAAGTTGAACTGGAAGGAAATGGAGCTCCAGTTGTACATGTAGCATGCAGCAATGCATACATGCACTGTAGTATGCGGTGATATGTTTCGGATCTGTGACTGCGAGGGATGACGTGTTCAGTAGGAGTGGCGCCGAGGGCCATTTTCCACAACTGCTGCTTATGCGGCTGCATTTGTTTCGGAAAAAACGAGTCACTTACAGCTGTCTCCCCTGACCAGAGGGGCAGAGGTGGTGGGTTTGTGGCTTTTGTCGTTGTAAAACGAGTCCAAGTAGTCGGACGTCTGGTAAGGACCCAACTCAAAAGGGTATTCGTACTCCTCCCGGTCCTTCACAGCCGCTGTCTCTTCTTCTTCGTCTTCTTCTTCTTCCTCCTCTTCTTCTGCCTCGTCCTCATTGACGTCGTCTTCCTCTTCTTCCTCCTCTTCCTCCTCATCTATCACTTCGTCGTCCTCGTCCTCCATGTCGACCTCGTCCAGGTCCGTTTCCGGAGAGGGGCTCGGAGTGGGGACCATCGCCTTGGCGCTGTGGAAAATAGTTAGTTTTTAAGATGGGGGCTAGTTTCTGAAATAGCGGCCTTCGAAGGGTTCGGCGGAGTCGTCTTACACTGAGTTGAGTTTTCCGGCTGTCTGGGACGCGAGCGTCTGAGGCACATCCTTTTCCTCTGTCTCTCCTTTTCCGTTTGAGCTGCTCCGGCCCGGACAGCAGACATATTCGACGCCTCGGAAGTGGTCTCCGCATGGCAGCAGCATCCCGTAGCTGTGGAGCTCGAGATTCTCAGCGGTGCATTCCTGACACAAGGGAAGACAGAGGAGGGAGTCTAATTTAGGGTGTTATTTATAGGATGCTGAGTCAATACTCTGATAAAAGATAAAAAAAAAAAAAAAACAGTACTGAGGTATTAAATAGTGTCTTTTATTTCCTGCAGAAGTGTTTAAACTCCCTGCACTTTTTCACACTTTAGTCACATAGAAGTACCTCAGTGTATTTTAATGGGATTTTATACGACAAGCCCACACAATGACGCAAGTAATTGTAAAGGGAAAAAGAAAATGATTTTCACTTTTTATTACACGTAAAATCTGAAAAGTGTGGCACGCATTTGTACGCATTCCCTTTTACTCCAATACCCCTCGACTAAAACCTACAGCAGACTTTCTGAATGTTAAGCCAACAATAAAACAAATGTCTTTTCCAGCAGCCATTGTGCGGGGCATATGGCAGTAGACCGGTTGACCAAATGTGCTGGACCTACATTCGGGTTGCTATGTGAGGGGCTGGGCTCGGCTGGGGTTGCTAGGCAACGATACAGAGTGACTTAACAATGAGAAGGTTTTGGAAACAGCTCTTTTTCCAGACACTAAAAAAAGATCGCCTCATTGCCACAAAATGGCTGGGTGTTTCTTAAAGCATTCAGGCTGGGGTTTTTTTGAAGCAGCTGATACCCAAATTGAAGTATAATACGCAAAATGTGAATTTTGCCCAAAATAGTTTGCTTTAAAATACTCTTCTTTGTGAGTGAAGTTGCTTAAAGCCAATGCAATGATATATTGAGCTAAATACAGCTGAATTGTGAAACAAAAACTGCAGGAGGCTGCAAAACACTTGAGATTCAGGTGGAGGTTCACCTTCCAGCCTTAACAGACTCTCACAGCTTCAATGGAATCGTTTAGATCAAAGGATGCTCATGTGGAAGAAAGGCCCAGTCAAAGTCAAGAACTAAATCAAATTTAAAATCTGGGGCAAGACCTGAAAATTGATGTTCACTGATGCTCTCTATCCATGCTAATTGTGCTTAAGCTTTTTTTTTTTTCCTTTTTTTCTAAATTGCCAAAAGTTTCAGTTTCTAGATGTGCAAGGCTGGTATCGACAAACCCCAAAGAACTCAGAGCTTCAATCAAAGCCAAAGCTGAGTACAAACACTTACCACACTTAAGATTTTTTTTTTTATCAGTAAAATATTTAGCAAACTATGTAAAGTAATTTAAAAATACTGAAGGTGTCTAAGAGGGAGTGTTAACTTTATGCTTTGCGGTGCTGCTCACAGCTTCACGGCTTGGAGTGGTAAAGGTTTTCGATCTGCGTTGATTGGAAGAGACATTTTAAACCCACACAAATGTTAAAAAAAGAAGAAAAAAAAGAGAGAGAGAGAAATCAACCTCACTAGTTTTAAAACTTTCCACTTCAACCCTAATAGTCCAAGCTTGACTAAAACATAACTTGTTCTCACCTCCTTGGCAATGTTGTGCCAGTAGACATAACTCTCACAGATGTTCATCTGCTCCTGGTGGAGGAAACGACATCTGTCGGGCACCAGCAGGGACTCGCTTACATATTCGCCTTCTGCAGCAAAAAGAATGTGAGCTAGAATTAAAGCGGCAATTTAAAAAAGATTTATTAAAGGCTTGTTCTGACCAAAATGAATGTAAAATGTTATGTAGCTGTCATGAAAGTAAGGCCACAAATGCAGGTAATTTTGTATTAATACAACACATTGATTAATGCATATATTAATTATATAATTTAGCATTTCACATGCTGCTTTAGACTTACAAAAAAGAAAAGAACTAACTGAACGGCCCTTACAGTGGAAATCAAAAGTGCTGCCGAGACGTCAGTTGCTTAACCATTGTTAGCTTATCTGGCCCCCTGGTGGCTTTTAGGAGAGAAGGCATCTGAAGCAGAACGATACATGCAACCTTGAATTCTAACTAAATTTATAAAACTGCTCCAAAGACTATTAAAAAGCACAGGGTTTCCAACTGAGCCGCGTGGTATGTCATGCTGTTTTTGGCCAACATACCAAATTACGTCTGCTTTGTTTCACGATCTATAACACCGGAACTTCTACGGTTTGGACTAGTTCATCCAGCAGTACACACACACACACACACACACACACACACACACACACATTCTTCACAACTACTGTTTGTGTGTGATATTATTGTCACAGCTTTGTTTGTCATACAAACATGGGTTTCCATGGCAAAACCCTGATCTAAATTAAATAAATAAATAACTCTAATTGGTCTTTTGGTCAGAAAGACAGTGAAATGGGTCTACCTGAAAACAAAAATCAGTAAAAGAAACTAAGGAAAAAACAAAACAACTTTATTTGCCAGGAATAGGGGATTAAGTCTGGAAACTCAAACAGTTGTCCATACGTAGTTATGTTTTTAGTTGCCCACATTAGGAAAACAATTAAATTAACAATTAAATGCAATCCTTTCCCAGGATTGCATTTACTTTGTGTCAAATTTCTTGCTCGTCCGGGCGCAGTGGTTACATCAGGCCACTGATAACCAAAAAAAATAAAAAATAAAGAAATAAAATAAAATCAAATCATGATTCCTTCTTACCCACACAGCGGTAGGGCAGGACGATCAAGGGGCGCGTCTGACAGTGGTCCAACCCTTTCTTGCACCAGGCCTGGATGGTTACGGGTCTTTTAGACTCCTCTATGTGTGAGATTGGAAGCACTGGGTACATCTGGACGGTACGGGTGCATGCAGAGACGCCAAAGACACAGAAACAGATTGGTAGGTGGACAGAACAAGGGGTGCCAGGGGGGAGGTGGGGAGGGCAAGGAAACATTTTTAAAGTAAGGGATAAAAAATCATTTCCAGGATCAGAGGAGAAGGACAAAACTGACAGGGGAAACAGTCATGCAGCAGATTGCATAAATATACGACAGCGCTTTGTGTTGAACGGCATCAGAAACACCTCCCTAGGAGTATATTACAATAAATATTTCAGCACATTCCATTTTACATGTATTTTCACTTAAATGTAGCTCAACGGTTTGGAACACAGGCTTACATTGTCGCTTAATAGCAGCAGGTATGTAAATAGCTCAGTCTAGATGCAGGCTTTAATGCTATCTGCTTGAATGCAAAAGGATAAAAGCAAAGCTTCGTGTAAAAGGCACTGCAGATGCATTATGTCTCAGATAATCACATTAGAGGCCTTTCAGCTCTAAGGATGCCATCTGTAGAGGACGTGTCTGTTTTGGCCTCCAGGTGGCGTCTGGGACCCTTTGCTGCCCTGGTTTGAATTGACATTCTTACAGGAGGATTGTTTCAGGAGCACGAGTGCCATTGAAAACACACGGGTATAGTAAAAAGTAACAAGAAGAGGAGAGGAGGATGGTGGCGCATTGGTGAAATACTGTAATATTTCAGCAGACCGCCATCTCTTTACTATATATAGTTAATATATAGATTTTAAGGGGGAGGTTTTAGACAAACCAAAAGAGGAAAAATGTAACCAGTTGTGTGACATAATAAAAAAATGCTGTTATTTAATCTTTCATGTTCAGATCCCCTTACCTCCTGACAGTATGACAGGATTTCGTTGGGATCTTTGAAGCAGCCCTGGCGGCCCTGAGGGTCCGGCTCCCACTGCCCGGTCTTTAAGTTCATGTGCATGAGCTGTCGGCCACAGAACATGGCGATCTGTGGCTCCGCCAGCTGGGGACCCGGCCCATTCACCTCGGTCATGGCAAAAGCCTGGAGAGCAGAGGGAAAGAGAAGAGAGAGAGAAGTTGACACCAGAGCACTGTGGCGGACATTACAGGATATGTAGCTTGTTCGGGGGTAGACAGTTCTAGCTCTAACTGCAAATAGAAAAAGCCTGAGTGGAAGGCTGAGAAGAGGTGGAAGATCGAAAAAGCAGGTTGGGATAATGTACAGGAGAATCGACTGTGGAGGCGTTAAAAAGGAGAGCAGCAATTCTGCAATCTAAAAACCGACAAAAACTGGTCAGTGCATCCTCTGGGAAACAGCCAATCAAAAAAATAAAATAAATAAAAAATTAAACATTTGTAATTTTTCCACTAAATGAAAGAATCATCCTAATTATTGGGATGCACTGACAACAACACTAAAAGTTAGCTAGTTTTGTGACCATTATGCTTAAAATGAAATCTAGTTCGATCAACAATGGCTTAATAGCTTCTTTAATCTCTCTACATACATAAAAACAAAATATTTTGTTGGCAAAAGAAAATGTGTTCATTACATAAAACCTTTCTGGGCTCTAATCCAACTCTCCATCTTCATAAGGTATCGTCTCCTGATGATGGTGGCGCTTAGTGTTGTTATGAGAGCGTGCAGACTGCCCTAACAAAACTTATTATTTTCAAGTCTGGAGACTGGCTGTGTGGATGTGTTTACATAAAGCACAGTTATAATCTCAAAACTCGGATCTTTTTCTGATCATCGAATGCAACACACTAAGAGCTACCAGTTCTCACAATGGTTTTTGAGTGACAAAAGACTAAAAGCTGGCAGTTTTATCAGTGAGCATGAAGTTTAACATGAAGAAAAACGTTCAGAGATGGATGAAGCTATTCAAAAAGAGATTATGTTATATAATTTCTTGATGCATGTTTGCAGTACATTCAGACTGTGGGAGAGAGCAGATAACAGGAAGGCTTAGTGAAGCACAGCAAAGTTGCTCCAGTTCATCCTTTTGAGTCCTTCAGCATCTGTCAGTCATGGACATTTGGAAATGTCAGTGGATTTTAGGAAATCTAAGATTTAAGGTAAGTATCTATGCATAACAGTGCTAATCAATGGCAAAAACAAATAAAAAATTAAACCAGAATTAAAAACAGAGATGTTGACAGGGGTTTAATTAATTATTATTATTTTTTATTTTTTAGCTTGATTGGTCTTGATCAGCGATTAGCAGGTCAGAAACTCAGAACTCATATCAGTGTCCAATCAGTAAATGGTGCAGATGCACTTTAAAGCTCTGCTCCCATCCACCCCTTCGGCCTGATTTCCTTCCCTGGCCTTGTAGAAAGCTGGTATTGATCCTAGGAGATGTTGCCTTTGCCTGGGGGAGGGCTCAGGGGAGCCCACACAGAGGAACAAACACCGGCTAGGTCTGGGAGTCAGGTGTTAATACAAGCTCATTGACCGACGCGCCACTTCACTACATTAACACACAGTGCAGAGACAGAGGGAGCCAGGGGAGGAATAAAGGAAGGGAGGGGCCCGGCGGCTCTTTAAACACAACACACAAGGACTTGCTCTTCGCCAACAGACAAAACCGTTTCCATAGAGCCCTTAGGCATCATGACAATAAGACATATTCCATGTTTCTTTTGATGCAAAGAATACATGTCAAACAAAAAAAACACATTTGGGAATATCGGGGTGAGTTTCTGTGGTTACAGCAGGATTCATGTTGGAGAGCACGTTACATTGTTAACCGTCCAACCCTGAAATTTACCCCCAAAAAAAAAAAAAAAAAAAAAAAAAAGCCATCCCCGTATCGCCTGGAGCCGGCGTTTGGCTCGTGTCCTTTTCATCTGCGCTGACAGACAGCCAGATAGACCTACTGACGACAGACGAGACGAGCGACGCGGTGCCAATTAGAAGCAAGCATCCCGCAGGGAAGAAATCTGGGAGAAGAAGTAGGGGAGAGTGACGTGTGATCAAAGGAAAAGCCCTGCTTGGGCCGAACAGAGCTAAAGTGTTTGAAGTCCTAATTAAAATTTATACGGGATAAAATAAATATTCAAAACCCTGCGAGTAAATGTACAATAAATACAATAAGCCCTCAGCAGTCTGTGCATTCTAATTAAACTAAAAGGAGTTTGTGTTTCTGCATGCCTTAGCAGATTTTTCCGTTTGTAAACTACGGATCTGCTTTAAAACAAACAAACAAAAAAAAACGTTCCACCGTTTCCAAAAGCACGTCGAGGATTTTGGGGTTTAAGGTTGCATATCGCTTTTGTCACACTTACAAAGGCGGATGTTTGCAATGTTTTTGTTGATTTCATTTTTTTTTTTTTGAACTCCTAGCAGGGTTGCAAGCTGTACAGCAAAGTTTACTTCCTCTGCTTTGAAAAAGAAAAATGACTTTTGTCCCCTGCATGTTCTTCTATCCTCCTGCTGTTTTTAAGCTACGCCATCTTTCATCCATTCTGCAGCTCCAGGCTTGTGGCTAGTTTTGTTATTTTTCAGTAATTTATGACCCCCAGTGTTCTCGAGTCAAAATCACTGCCTAAAAGAAGCACACCATCAAAAAAAACAAACAAAAAAAAAAAACAAACCAGCTCATAAAAACATGTGTAGATATATAAAACGGTCAGTTACAGGTGGATGGTGATTAAAATCAGCACCTAAAAAAAAAAAAGTTGCACATACAGTATGAACAAAATAAAATGTCCTGGTTTTACAGTATTAATGCAATGTTAAGGGAAGTCTACAATACGATTTTTATTTAAATAGCAAGAGAAGTAATTGCTAAAATAATGTAACATATTGATTTCTGAAAATTTCTTTACTTCTGTTTGGACTTTGACAAGAAAAACCATTACAAATCATGTTGCTCCCTTAGTTTACACGCTGCCATTGTCACCGTGTTTTGTGAATGGGAATCTTTCCATACTGTTCAATTTTGATTTTTAAATCCTTAGTTTATCTTGTGATCGGTGACCGGCTCATGCTCGGTGTTTACATTCCAAAGATATCTGCATACAGTAACTGAATGCGTGCAAAGCCACACAAATGAATTTATTGATTTAAATCATAACAGAAAACATAAAATATATGTAGTCACTTGCTTTTTCAACCCTTGTTTACTCAAAGTAATGTTTTTGCACAGCTTCTGTTTTAAATTCATAAATTCAGGCTGTATTATCTTCACTTTCTAACATGATCACGTGGTTAAAATGGTTTCCTATTCGTGCTACGAGGTTAATGCCAATGGTTGCTCACCAGTTTTACATTTGCCATCAGTTTCTCGGCCTACATGGCTAGCCTGGGGTTTGCTGATCGCCGTTGCGTTACGCTGCATATTTGTTCAGCTCCTTGTCTTGTTTATTGGAGTACTCAGTCACAGCCGCGTCTCCAGCGTGTTCTGCATCTGGGTCATCTTCGTCATTCGCACCGATTCTTGACAGATTGGGTTTGTTATTGGCTTGGTTGAATTGGATCTCCGGGCCACACGCTGAATTGAAACATGAGCACAGTGTGCTGTCTGCGTCTATCACGCATTACACAATGTTCAATATTTCATGACCAGAGGAAGATTTTTGCTCCATTTTGCTTGTGTGACACAATGTAATCAACTTTCTTGTTAATTTGTGGATGACTGATTGCTTTGGGGAAAAATCTATATATATATATTATATATTTCTAAAAGAAGCGTAAAACACTTTTAGATGTTTTCCTTCCGTTTCCATTAAGTTCGTACTGCAGGTAACGCATCGGGTTGGAAGGCAGAGATACGATCGTGCCACCTCTTAGCCATATACATTTTTGTCATCTTCTCCTTTGAGCTTAATTCTGCATTCAGAAAGCACAACCATAATGTAGACCTTTTATCACCACATGCCTCAAAATGCAAAATTAAAATTACTGTTTTCAATTATTTAATTGTGCTGTTTTTCCTTTTTTTTATTTTTATTTTTTTAGGACAGACATGGGATGACGCTGCTCAAATCGTCGGCCCTGCTGAGCCAGTTCCTCCACAGACGTACCTCTGCATCAGAAAAGGTCAGTGCCACAAAGACAAATAAATAAAAAAAATAAATAAACGAACTTCCTGATATCTGAGAAGATAACACGGCAGCTCCAGCTCTCTCATTCTGCCAGCTCTCCACTACTGCACTTGCAGAAAATCAATGCGAAGCGACTGCAACTGTATCGCCACCTTTCTCCTGAATCAATAGCGGTCCATCAGGAGCCCGAGACCCAGACCTCCAGCCCAGTTCTGCGAGGCTAGACTGGAGGTCTCAAGCCAGATTGAGAATGAGATTATAGCTGCCCCATGTTGTGATCACCTCTGATAACACAGTATCTAATAGAAAATACTTTAGCTCAGTGATGGGCGATGTGGCGTCTGGGAACCTTTGCTTTAGATTGTAAGTAGTCGTAGGATTGAAATGTATTTTGTTAAATTTTGAAATACATTTCAAATAAGGCAAAAAAAAGTCCAGCTGTGAATGGAGAACCCAAACTAGAAACAAAGAAAAACACAAGGCTCAGGATGCACAGGTCAGGATTTTGCGGCCAATTTCCGACCTCTGTTTTTCTGAAGCCGATTTTCATTTCATTTCTAGGTTTTACATTTTTAAGTTTTAAGAACTAAAAATATGATGTTTTGAATGATGTAGATGCACACACAGCCACACTGAGACTGCACTAATTAATTCATTAAAATTAAAGTGAATATTGTTTTCCTCACACATAAGTGATATAATGGTTGTGATAATAAAAGAAGATTTTTTTTAAATTTCAACCAGTCATTAAATAAATGAGGAGCAGAAGGAGCCTCACACTGCTGTATGACAGTGTTGACATCATAAAACAGCATTCTTGCTAGTATTTTAAAACAGGCAAAAATAAACTCTGATATTAGCAATTAGTGCAGTCATGTAATTTTGCTGAACTCTGTTCAAACGTCCTGGGATCTTCTGAATGTTTTACTCTCTGTTATTCTCTCACATCTTGAATGAACCAAATACTGTTGATGTGGAAGAGAAATGACATTTTTCCTTCTTGAGTGTCTTCTTGCACCTCTGTGCTTCGGCTGAGCTCAATCTAAAAAGGTAAGTATAGTAATGAAAACAGCTTCATGCCTTCTTCATTCAGAGCGCCGTAGAGTGTCGGTTCACTGATCAGAAAACGTTACATTTTCTAGCTTCTGACAAACCATTAATTCTGGTTAACGATTTCTCTGAACATCTCTAACTAAACGTCTTCATAACTTGTGAAAAACAAAACTTTCCCCACGGGAGGTTTTTAATTGAAAATACCAAAGTTAACAGAAGAAAAATCTAGAAGTGTGCTCCTTGAGCATGTGTGAACAAACTCACCTGTACAGCCAATCTCCACACTTTAAAAAAAAAAAAAGAGTTGGGCACAAAAACTGGAGTTTGACTGAGACGTTTGCACACTTTCAAACACCACAGCATCAAGGGCAGAAGCTACCTGGCAGAGACAGAGTTGGATTTGCGCCCAGAAAATTTTTTATGAGAATCACACTTTTATCTTCAGCGGGGAAATGATGCATTTGTTGTTTTCTATGTCTGTGTGTCTGAGGAGGGATTAAATAAAACCATCAAGCCAATCACTTGTCAACATGGACGGTGGGATGGAGCATGGGCAAAGGTGGAACCCGAAAAATTAAAATCTCTGAACTTGGAATACTTGACACAGAATTTGACATGTTTTATAAATTATCACTGCCGTTGAATTATTTGGATCAAGACATGTCTAAAACTACAGTGTGAAAGGGTGAGAAAATATTAATGTGATTCTTTTTGGTTAGATCATGTGCATGTAAATAGTGTTTTTTTTGTGTGTTTTTTTTTTGCAATGGACAGGACCTGTACACATCTCTGGAGTGTACAGTCACCATGCACAGAAGAGGCTGGGGCTACTACAGTGGTGCTGCCCAACAATCTTGTGCTCCACAGATCATGCCGTAGTGCTGATGAGGCTGAATAGGCTGACAGCTCAGTACCCTGACAGCTCCCACTGCAGGGAAGACTGCATCATTAATAACAACCCGGTGATATATGGGGAGACACATCGATTGGATTTCAACCTCCTCAACCTTTTCTTTGCCTTCCTCAGTTCCCCTGTTTCTCTGCTAGGCTCCTCAAGATGCACCACTGACTAATCCTCTGCTCGACGATGACAAAATCACTCCGCACCAGTCATTATGGAGCAGATGGTTCATACCCAAAGACGGCCGCCGGCATTTTTACAGATATTCGTCTTGTCGAGGAAACGATGCTGCCACGCTGAGCGTTAAAGAAAAGCAAAGCGGTGCGATCTGCCGCAAGCTGAACGTAAATGTTCCCGTCAGTCAGAATTGAGTTTGGGTCAGGGAGCTACATTTGCATGTTCCACCAGCATCTATCTTCCTGTGCTAATTAAATTTTCAGCACCTGTTCCTCCCTTATGTTGCAGTATGACTTCATCCTCTGTAATGATGCAATCTATCGGCCCTGGCGAGCAAGCCAAGAGCAAAGGATTCAGAGCAGGGGAGCCCACCCATCATTTGTCACATTTTACAAGCTGCTGCCGGGCTGTATGTTGAAGAACTGAGGCACATGGTCCAAGCAGATGCAGTGTGTTTACGTGCCGATGTGCTGGCAGCAACACTTCGTTTGTACAGTCGCAGTCACACAGGAGGTTCCGTCTCACCAATATCATGCAAATTTGTGCAGTTTGGTTAAATATTTTTATGTTTATTATCTTCAGATTTTTATTTTTTGCATTCTTATGTGTTTTTATTTGTTTGACTGCCACTTGCACTATCAGCGCAGCATTGAATGACATAGAGCAGCGCAGCATCGTCTCTATGCTTTGCTACGAAGTACTTATTTTTACTGACATAATTATTTAGTTTTGGCCTACAAAAACAAAAACAAAAAACAAATTCTTAACATAAGAGATATGTTTTCAAAATATACAAGTATATAAACAAAAAAAAATTAAAAAGTTACTGTAAATGTTCTAGGGGAAGAAATACTTTTTTTTTTACTCAAGAGAGAAAAAAAACCCTCAAAACACTTTATTGACACATTATTGAAATCACCACACGGCTTTGTATGTTCAATGTTCAATGGGGTAAAAAAAGTGGTCTTACTTGTATGTTTTCTATTTTATCTTAAAACAGGATTATGTTTGGTCTTTGCTTGAAATTAAAATACTTTCTTTAACACAAATAAATGCAAAAAAAATTAAAAAATAGAGCCATCGACGTGAACTTACACATTAATAAATAACTGAGTGTAGAATTGGGTGTACTTGTTCTTTTTCTAACCATACAAAACAAAAAGGTAAGTATAAAAGAACCGATCTGTTCTGGGCAGATATGCAGCAGGAGTTTGGAAAATAAATGTCACATTTTGTAACAGACCAGAGTCTAATACTCAAGTAAACTGATCAGCTCCTGATTTTTAATAGAGCCTTACACATATTTAATGGTATCATTTCAAAAACCTTCACAAATCAACAAGCCTTTGCTATATACTATACACTCCACACACACACATCCTTCTTGAACCCTTTGTGTGTTTTTGTAGCACAGATGGCTGAATAGTGGGTGTCTTCCTGCTCGTGAGTCCCTCCTTCTCTCTTCCTCTCGCTCTTTTTCATCC
Organism: Poecilia latipinna; assembly: GCF_001443285.1. Lineage (NCBI taxonomy): Eukaryota > Metazoa > Chordata > Actinopteri > Cyprinodontiformes > Poeciliidae > Poecilia > Poecilia latipinna. Next base: position 466,516 of record NW_015112781.1, on the reverse strand, counting down.
TGTCCCTCCTCTGCCTCCTCCCAAGGCTGAACTCGATCCCTCGTCCATCGCTTCCCTCTGTATCCCATCCCCATCTCCCTGCCCTTCTCTCTAACAGCTTTAACACAATGCGCGACACTCTTCTGCACGGCCTTCTTTCCGAGATTGCTGCTAAATGGAATTAGAATTAGGGGCATACATCACTGTAATCACGCTGCTTAATTATTAATAGGCTCCATCAGGCTCCTTCCTGGTGTGGCATATTAGAGAGAGGCAACATTAGCCTGCCAGACGCTCCTGGTACAGAACGGACAAAGCGGGATCGAGCACGTTAGCGCTGCGGATGGACTCATTACTATACGTTTCTGACTAATGGCTAATTGAATCCATTAATTTTCTGCTCAGATGACGCCGATGGGCCACAATGAAAATATTGCTCCGTGTTCCATGTCGTGTTCCCTGGTTTCCTGCAGTACAACATGCGTTGACGTGAATACACTTGCTGGATATAAAAAACGGAACGCCTCATTTGATCACTTGATAGCCAACGGTTACATTCGAGGCTTTGATTTCTGAGAAGCGCAAACAGCACAGGCTAAGTCGGGCTTCATCAGTTCAGATTACTTTGCTCCAGCCTCCAGCTGGGCACACTGGGAGCAGATGGCCCCATAATCACCACGGTTCAGCCAGGGCTGCGGTGGAGGCCAAACTCAGCTCCTGATGTTTGATTTAATTTCAGATATAGCCTAAAATTCAGGCCACAACAGCTGGCGTGTGCAATAGTTTGTTTGTGTGGATACTTTGCAGTGCCAAAAGTTTAGTGATCATGGCTATTTGGAAATATTGTAAATCTAAATTGAGAAGTAAGTAGATATGGGACAATATTTTGCCAGTAAGTGGTTTTTACACAAGAATTTTAAAGAGAAATAATCGAACTGCTTTTATTTAAACCAGAAAAAAACTATTACTGCAGTGGAAATAATATATCATGTTAATTATTAGTTTTATTAACATTATCCGTAATGTTTTTATGCTATTATTTTGATTTTGACTTAAGCAAAAACATAATTTTTATTAGTTTTCAGGTGCCTAGAACACCATAGCTTTAGCATTCCTACTTTATAGAGTAGAGTACATTTACCTGATATTAGCTGGTTAATTTATCAGGCTATCTGAAGTCAGCTGCTAAAGAGACTGAAGGAGAACCATCCAATTAATGGACTCAATTAGCCATTACTAAAATTAATGCTTTGTACATTTGGCATGCTAAGAGAATAAAGTTTCACGTCTGTAAAGCAGCAGACTACAGGCGAGCTAACCGCGGCATTAACCTGGTTAATTATCCAAATAATATCAGTTTGCTAGACGCCTAGCGTTACTTTTCAAAAATCAAAACGAGGAGTTAATAGTGCGTGAAATGAGACTGTTAAAATCTGCACAAATTTAAGCACTGTGTCTTCTACCTTATCATGTATGGTAGCGAATTGAAAACATGTTTTTCACAGATCTAAATGTGTAAAAATGAAAGGAATGCAATGAGAAATCAAGTCGTGTCACATCATTCGAGCTTATGTCACTCCTTTTCTGCAGGAGAGCGTTGAGCAGCGGCATCAGGAACAGGTACCTCATTTATGCTGAACGCTTTATGCAGCGTTCAGGCGGCAGAATATTTGGTCATTTGATAAATTCATGTGGCAGTATTGCTTGTGATCAAATTGCAAATGGCAGCAAAGTGATGTGGGAATCTTCCTGTAGTATTGTGTCTTCCCATGGCAGATCCACAATAACGTGAAGGGAGTGTATAATAAATATATTTTTCAAGTTGCCTTTCCTGTAAGCAAGAGAAATGTGAAATATTTCACCCAGGTGACTGAAAGTACACAGCAGCAGGTGGAGAGGACACAGAACTACATTACATTACTGGTAGAAACTCTGGTCACTCCAGCCTCTCTTCTGGGAATCTTCTCCTTTTTAAAATGAAGCATTCGCTTGCTGCTGGGAAATGACAAGACTGCGTCTTTGTAAAGGTTACCATCTTTTCATGGACTCAGCCTTGGCTGAACGCAGACTTGTTTGATGTACAGTAACACCTGAAGGCTTCATAAAAAAATAAAAAGTAAAAAAAAACTGGAGCAGAGAGTTCCCCTCCCAGCTGGGAGCTCACATTAAACTGGGATAAATATCCTGTTCAAGCACGTCCTGCTTTTTTTTGTCGTTAGGGTGCGTTCTGTGACTCAGGCACCTGAATTTTGATTCTATTCAATCAATATTTAAACAGCAGAGTTTCCTGCTGCTTTTGTCACATCCCGCCTTTCAGCAGCTTCTCTGCATTCATCGCAACTGTTCGTCACAACAAGAGAACACAAAAGGGAGCCTCCCACAGACATAAATTTGATGTGTGATGCTCCCCAGCTCTATAGAAAGTGGGTGTTAGGCAGCAATCAGAATGAAACAAGACAAATGTGATGTGTTGCGAGGAGTATTTCGACATGCGCGCCTCTCACCGCCACCCACATTTCGACGAATGCTACGTCTGACTCACGCAGCACGATGACGCCACGACTCACATGTGTGCTCACCCAGAAAATACAAAGGCACAGAGAGCAGTTGGTCGTGTTCGTCATCTTTCCTATGTCACCGCACACCGAGAATGAGTGCGATGCGCACGCAATACGCAGTGATCAAACCAAAGCCCCGAAACATAATGTTAGCATGTCCCCTTCTTGCATTGCTGATGAATTTCTGCTGTTACACAACACTGCTGAGCCTCTTTCCGAGCTACGCTGAGCGACACCGGAGTGCCGGCGTTTTAATACCAAACAGTGGGAGAGCCCACAGATGCAATTTCAATCTGAACCACTACCTCCAGGGATTGAACGAATCAAAAGCTTAAGAGAAGATTTGAGGACTGCAGGTTTACTTGAGTCATCCTTACATCAACACAATTGACACTGAATCATGGATTTTGCTGAATGATGACAGAGAGACTCAAACAAATCTGTAAAAGCATACAAAGGTGCAAATTTCAATGAGTAAACTTCTTCACAACGTGGTGAATTGTTCGGGCTGAAGTGCGTTACGTTAAATCCACAAAGACGCTTCTGCTGCTTAGACATTCAAAATATCTTTATTTTAACGTTGCTATTCAAACACACCTCAGGTTTTGTATTCCCCCCCGCCCCCGCTCTCCTGTTGACAGTTTCCAGAGGAATTTAATGAAACTCCATTGATTTTCTTTAGACAGAATACAGCAAAATGAGAGCACTGAGGTCTGATTGTAGCTCATGTTTTCTGATCTGATGTCAGCAGCTTGTGGATATGGGAGCTGACCCCTGCTGCTGCTTCTGCTCAATCAACAGCCTGGTGAGGAAAAAAGTACCTCGCAAAGATGACCAGTAAAAACATATATATTACACACCTAAGAGAACATAACTTTACCTCGAATAGATCATTATTTTACTCACTTAGTTTTCAAAACCAAGTGAAGTCCTTACTTAATAAGTTTAGAATAAAATGGATTAAGATTTTAACAGCAGCACCATACAGGCTGTTTGGTGCAGGTTCACTTACTGAAAAAAAGTTAAGCTTTCACTGCAACTTTTCGATTGTGAATGTGGATTTCTATTTTCCATGCATCCAATTCAGTGAATATTTAATATACTGAATATTGAATATTCTATCAGATGTGTTATCCATTGATATTGATCACATGTCTATCGCAATATACTGCTCAAAAAAAATAAAAGGAACATTTCACTTTAATTTTGTGTGTGGCTCCAAATCCAGGCCTCCATTGGTTAATAAATTTGATTTCCATTGATGATTTTTGTGTGATTTTGTTGTCAGCACATTCAACTTTGTACAGAACAAAGTATTCAATGAGAATATTTCATTCATTTAGATCTAGTATGTGTTATTTGAGTGTTCCCTTTATTTTTTTGAGCAGTGTATATTGTCATTGATTTAGTGTCCAGCCCAAAGTGATGGTATAGCATTATTAGGCCGTTTCTTTTTGGAATCAAATGTGAAATCTATGATGAAAATGTCAAGTTTTTACCAAAGCTCTAGGAAAGCTTCATCGCTCACTGCTGGAGTGAATGATGCCCAGGTCTTTAGATGGCATTACATACATACAAAGCCAAAGGAAGGCATGTTTATCCCAAAAGACTGTAATAATCGATCAACTTTATTAAAGACTGTCTATCAGTAGTTAACGTCGTAATGAAATAACGTTCTGCAACACTAAGGGGATTTGATGCCTCCTGTCTATCAGAAAGTTTTCTCACATCCTGTATTTTCCACGACTACTCTCAAGGTCTAGAATATTCTTATTTCTGCCAAATCACTGCGGTTTCCATTTCCTACCTCAGCTTTACCTTGTCCCGCAACCCTACAGTATGTGGTATCTAATATATGTCAAAGAATACTGATAAATTAACAACATTTATCAGTATTCTTGCTTTGAAAACTAACAATCTGGATGAAATGTCACCTTATTTGTCAGGGCCAAATTCTTTTCCGAAACTTCAACAGAGCTGTAAAATTAAACATGCTAGGAAAACAAATCAATGTAATAAATTGAGTCAAAGCATTTCAATCACACAAAGGGTGGAAAATATTCTACGTAAGGAGGTGGAGGAGGAGGGGATGGTTGTGGGTCGGTAGGGAGGAGATGGAGGTTACAGTGTTCATATATATATTTTTCCTATTTATTCCCAAATGCAATTTTGATCACACTGAGCCAGCTCCCCTGACAGACTGTGTAGGAGATGCATCTGATGGAAATGAGATTCTGGGTTATGTAGGATATGATGTCTGAGCAGCAGGAAGTGGAGCAGAGAGATATATGTGTGCAAAATATTATTTTCTTATCAGAATTACCACACATTTAAGTAGTTGAAACATTTGATAGACATACAATACAACTTCTATATTGTGCTCACAGGAGAATAGTGCTCACAGCAGAAATGTATGTTTTATATTCAAATGACAATTTTTCTTAAAGATAAGGTTGTTCTCTTTGTAGAAACAGAGCTTCGCTTTGATAAAGCAACTCTATCTGAAGTTAACTGTCTACAAAAATCCATTGGGTCCTCCAAAGTTTTTTTTTTTTTTCGTTTTTACAGATACTTGGTGTAAAATTGTATATTTTAGGTTGTCCACTTAGCATTTTGGACTTTGAACTAGAGATAATTACATACAGTCCAGTTCTCTCCAAACAAACTTTGAAGCAGCCCTTTAACTAAGCATCAGAACGTAATGCCAATTTCGAAAACAACTTTACTATCATTTATTAGTGTATGGCTGTAAAAGAAAACAGACAACACTTTTTTTTTTATATCACTCTTACCACCTTCTAACAGAATGGCATCCTGGCATACTGCTTAACCATACTAAAGCAGAACGGCGCTTGCAATTTTTAATTATTGTGCGATTTAGAAAGACCCTCCAATCTTGTCTCTCTGTTTGAACAGTGAGATACTGAAGTGTTATACCCAGACTTTCTCACACTCTCACCCGTAAGCGCCATGACTTCTAGCTGCTAAAAGCTGACGACGGTAAACAAAATTTCACAATGAGATACCAAAAGAAGACCATATAGGCCAGCATGGATGACATAATACCTGCAACTGCATGAACACGTTGAAGGCACAACCTCTCATGCTCAGGTCAGTCGAAGATTACACTGCGCACAGCATCTTTGACCCACTGCTTGCAGGCTAATGAACAGCAGAGTGAACAGCTGTTGTTGGGTGAGTGGGGCACACCCAGAAGAAGCCAACCAGCGCCGCGAAACAGTCTGGGATGACTTTAAACATGAAGTTGAGTAGCAAACTTTAACGTCTGTCTCCTGGTCCTGTTTACTCATAAGCACGTACGCACACTGTGTTTCTTTTTCATCCTCCCTCCTTGCAGCATTACTTGGCCACCAAGGGTGGTTGTCATGGTAACACCGCCCACAGGAGCTGGATACCTTCCCTGTTACCGTAGCAACTGGTTCCCTACAGGATTCCAAGCATGTCACACTCACTCTCTCTCCTGCTCATTAAGAAGAAGACTCTCTCTCTCTCTCTCTCTCTTTCTCTCTCTCTCTCTCTTCCTCTCTCTGTCTCTCAGCGTACATGTCAGCGTACATAAGACGGGTTCAACTTTCACTCAGTACCAAGTCGTTTATCACTGAGCTTTTCTTGTCACCATTTGTTGTGGACTGATTTAAAGCACGCGCCTAACGCCAGGACAGCTAAATTTAGCTCATGTTAGCTTCCTTACATATTGTTATGCTGTAATTTTAAGCATGACAATATGCAAGTTAAAGATTATAGCGAACAAAAAGGGGATGGCCGAAGTCGACAAGCTTCTGGTAAACAAATAGTCGATTTGCAAAGATGATAAGATGATTGTTGTAAAATCTTTATGTTCAGCAAAACTTTTAATTCAACAAAACAATGAAGTTAAAGTAATTTTAAAACAAAATCCCATATGATTTTTTTACTCGTCTCACATCCTATGAAGTAAAGCTATTAATCACAAAAAAGACAGAATATATGAAAACACTAAAGATATTTAAAACTTTAATCTCTCACATGCCAACATTCCTAAATCATACGTGAGTCCACTTGCAGAGCATTCTCCTGAAGCTAAGCATTTTTTCACACTGCAAAGACTCAATACTCTGTGCTCAAAAGTCACCATGTTGTCGTTATCTTTTTTTACTTTAATTGTAAAGTTCGGTTGACATATGTCCTAAACTGAAATGGGGATCTGGTACAATGTTAAAAACATTAGTCTGACGCGTGTATCAAACAATCTGGTGATATACCGTAAATATAAGCAAAGTGTTTGCTTTCAAGCTCCACTGTGCATCAATGTGGAGAGGAAGTAGTTCCTGAGTTTCCCTGTTGTGCTGGCGGTGTTTATGCATAAAGACTGCTGGTAATGGAACAGTTTCTGTGATCAGACATGATTTTTCAAGTTCCTGGTAGGAATAACAACAAGTATGCTAAGTGGAAAAGTTGGACCTCAGAAAGCAGCATGTGGTTTAGCATAGATATGGTCGCCCTGTTTCTGTTGAGAACGTCACCACTACTAACCTGTTCAATGCAGTTTTGGTGGAATAACGGACAATGGAGCAAGTTCAATACACTGAGCTTAAAAGTAGTCAACCACGGGAAACTATATTTACACAGCAAACAACAAAGTTTATTCCATTAACTTTTATAAACTAAACTTGCCAGGTCCTTTAAATCTTAAATTTAAATATGAAGCAATCCGAAATATTTTATTTATCTATTCTGAACCCATCAAATGAAATGTTATGTTATTCTTATTTTAAGGGAGCAATATGGGAGTCCACTGTGAAAAAGTGTCAAGTCGACTGTCATTCAAGTGGCAAATACAATTTATTAGAACTTGTTTATACGTTTTGAACAGTGCTATAAAACATACATTTGTTAACATGTTCCTTTTGTGTAATAACTAATAAAATGAAGAGAATCTCATTATTGGTGAGTATTGCTATGTGGACAAACTAGGGCTGATAATTATGCACCTGGTTGCGAATCTTCATAAGCATTTATTTCAATTATAAAAACAAAAGAAGAGATAATTTAGATAAAAAAAACAAACAAACAAAAAAACAAACAAAAAAACAACACCCCGATATATGGAATAGTCCACCCCAGATTAAATTATTCATGACTGATTAAAGATTTGTGTCTGTTGTCAAACTTCTGTTGCATTTGTGAAAACAAACAGAAAGAGGGGCATCCTGAACCTTTCTAAAAATGCTGCTAAATCTTGTTCTTGTGAGCTTTGAGTTTATTTTATAGGAGGAAGGAATGTGAGCACAATGTTCTCTAATAAAGATCACTTTTCAGAATTACAATTTTTGCTTGGCTTAAACCTTTGCTTCTCTGTACGAGAGGTGGAAGTGTCTTACATTCTCACTCATTCATCCCAGAGACATGACATCAAGCTGCTAAAACTCAAGGTGATGAAAAACAAATGTTGCCTTTTACAAGTTAAAAATTGATGGTACCATCCAGTTTGCAGTTATGCATCTCACTGGCGTACGTCAGATTTTTTCTGCTCATGAGTCTCGATAAATAATCACGTGACAACCTTAGGAAATGCAGATTTACTTCAATCAGATCTAATTAGACCAATTTATCCCCTGACTGATCAATTTATCCTTCATTAGACAGAAGCAACGCATTAATTAAGCGTCCAACTAGAGAGAAAACGAAGGACATTTCTTGAGTAGAGGTTAATACGAAAACAACTGTTATGACGGCATAACAGATATGTTTTGGAGTTTGATTAAATAAAAGAAAATACGAAGACTTAGTGTCCGCGCATCATGCTATTGCAAAGAAAATGTAATCACTGCTGTCCTTTTATGTTTCTCAGGCTTTTGACCAAGGTCACTTTTGAACTGCAGCGTTAATGCATGCTTGATTTAGAGTTTGCAACAGATTAAACATTAGTGTTATCTCATTTCCTCTGGCTAAAACATTCCCATAGAAAGGAAAATGGTTTAATATTTTAGCCAATTGACTAAAATAACCAATTAGCAGAGCCTGGAATGTCCATTTATCCTCACTGCTTTATTTTTTCAAGCCAAAGTCCAAGCTTGTATACATTTCTTAGTATCATGTAAGCTTGACCAATAACAGCAAAAAGAAAAGATGACTTCTCTGTTTTTTTTTCTCTCCACAGGACACTGCACAACAGGCCGACGTCTTAAAAGTAGCCACGTCCGTGTAGATAAGTAGGCAGAGTCGGACGCTTTGGGTACATTTCGTCTCAAGGGAAGAGAGGAGATGTCTGAGGTTTATTGAGGGAAGCCTCTAAAAACAAACTTTTTAAATATCCCTCCAACTCATAAAGACACTGAGATGTAGAAAAATATTTTTGAAAAAATGAGTTTCACTTTAAGGGGCCAGTTTAAAATGGGGCTAAGCTACGGATGGTTTTACCCACGATAGCAGCTGCAGAATAAACTCAATTTTTTTCATTGTCTGAGCCAAATGAGTGAACGACTGTGTCACAGCATTTTGATTTCGATTATAAATATCAAATGCAAAAGCTCCTTTAAATGTCTGGCAGATTTCAGGTCAGCAAGGTACTGCTCTCAGAAAACTTTTTTTTAATTTTTTGGCTTATTGCTGCTTACTGGACGAAGCAACATTTAGCGTATCAGCTCACATTTAAGCAGGAGATTTGGTCATCACTATTTTCATCTTGGGTGGCCATCTGTATGTAAAACTCATCACTCTAAGACTCTGACTGCCTTGCAAAAAGCAAGTGCATTTATGGACTTCACATTGTTAATAAATTATAAAGCATGCAATTTAAAAAAAAAAGTAGAGAAATGTCCCTTTTCTCTGACTCTAAAATACATGAACCTATAGTTTAAAGGAGGTGCTGTGAAAGACAGGTTTCTGAAATTAAAAGAAAAGAAGCAAAAATGGAGAGAAGGGTAAAAAGAAAAAAAAAACAAACAAGGAAAAAGTTGTCATGAATTATTCAAGAACAATTTCATACACAGAGGCGGAGAAAAAAGAGGATGTCACTGGCCACTGAGAGCCGCTGAGGCGGACTGAGAAGAAGCGCCTGTGTAGGGGAGGGAGGGTAACGAGTGCTTTTGGGATGTAGCAGTGTAGAACAGAGGAGGCTGGGACAGACATGGAGAGGAGAAACACGGAGGGGGAGGTTCAACCAAAGAGGAGACGGGCGTGTGGATTTTCCTTTGTGTCTAATTTAGAGAAATGTTGAGAAGCGGAACCTAGCTGGCAGGGAAGGGGGCAGGGTAAAAAAAAAAAAAAAAGAGAGAGGTAGGAAGAAGAGAGGGCAAATGTCTGAGTGTTGAGCGCGGTGTGTGACAAGTGCTGACACCAAATCATCAAGCAAGAGCCAAGGCTTTTGCAGCGCTTTCAATAATTGATGCAACTTCTGCAGAGTGCCATCTTTTTTAAAGCAGAATGCCCTCCTTCTGAAATCCACAGTCTATTTGTGCTTTGTGTAGCCATTTTATCTCTGCACTCAATCCGTGCTCAAACAAGCATTTTTAATGCGTTGTTGACGCATCTCTAAATCAGCTCCACCGTAGTGGTTTTGTCTCTGTTTGTTTGCAAAACAGAAAAAAAAGAAAGAAAGAAAGAAAGAAGAAAAACATACATAACTTGTAGGACAATCAGAGCATAAACTAATTAAAATTAAGCTCTGACTTTGGCTGAAGACAAATTTTCCAACTGCTCCTACTGCTCAAAGACTTGCATAAAAATAATAGCAAGCAGGACTGCAGTCAAATAAAAACGTTACACACAAAATGACTGGTGAAGCCCGTCATTTGTCCTCCATCACACTGCAGAAAATGAGTAAACTTAATTCCTCTGCAGGCCAGTAGCACACTGATTTAAGTCACTAGATGAGTCAGATCATTTTTTTATTGTGAACCACTTTGGCTTATTGTGTACTATAGATTTTTTTTTTAGACAATACGAAAATGCATAGCTTTTTACGATAACTGTAGCCTAAAACTGGCCTGTTTTGTTACAGCGCCGTGATTTCTCCGTTCAGCTGGGTGAATTTTTCTTTTCCTTCTTTGATCAAAAAGAGCAGCTTTATAAATTTCATGTAGATTTATGAAGGGACTCAGATCCACAGTATTTAGAAGCCTTTTTTCCAACATGCAGACCTTAAATACTAAAGACATTTACTCTAATTTGAGTAGTTTAATTCTACATTAATGTTCACAGCTACATGCCCCACTGTGATATCATTGAAGCAATGCATAATCAACAATACATTCCTTACAAAGGGATATTTAGGCTTGATTTAAGGGTACAGCTCTGCGCCAACTAGTATTTGTTACTCCGTCATGCCAGGCAGTTAAGTAGCACATAAATCTAGTGACACATTTACATAATGGGAAGGGTACTGGGAGATCCTGACAGCTCAAAAAGAATAGTAAACTCGACACCATTCCTTCTGGGAAAACCCAGCCGCTTTGTGCATCAAAGTCTAAAGCAAAGCCTGGAGGGCGCCAGATAGCTGGCAACATAACCTCTCAATGGAATCGCCACAGTTTTGAAAATGACACAGGTCACATTAAAGATATATACAGTACTACAAAATGTTACAGAGATTTCTTCTATATGTAATGCGTATAAACAGCCTATATGTACAGATCAATATGCAACACAGGATCTTAATCAGACTTAAACATTCTAGACTTTGACTAGGTCGCTTCAGAGTTTTTTGTTTTTTTTTTTTGTTTTTTTTTACAAGGAAACTTACTGATGTGGATCATTTTCAAGCTTCAAAATCCAAGTGAGCTAAAATTCAGAAACTGATGGCCAATCATTCTCCTTTTGGATTTTCTGGTAGGGAGCAGGATTCATGAGTCCGTTTCCAGGCCAACACCATCACACTACCGCCACCATGTTTGACTGTCAGATAGGGCAGCGATGATTGGTATCATAATTAATGAGGTCGATTATACAAGGTTGTTGATGGATAATTTAAAGGCATCGTTCAATAGAAACTTTTTCAATGCAGTGGCAAGAGAGGACGTCTGTCTGAAGAGCTCCCATTCAAAAATACAACTTTGTGTGAGCATAGGCTCTGTGTGAACTCTGAATGTAAATGGACCATAGCAGTCTGTTGTCCTTTTCCTCATGCTGCCACTTGTAAACAGTGAGTTAGGCTTCAGCAGAAAGAATATATCATATCAAAATTTCATCCGTTTGGCTTTTTAATCTCTTTATAATGCCTCCATATCAAGATCAAACCCACTAGTACTCTTAATTTAATGTTAAAGCCATGCTGCCTGGGGTGTACTCAGTTGTCTAATCTGTATTAGAACGTTACATAAGTTGTTTTTTTTTTTTTAGACTATTATTATGACTATTAATTAAATGGGTCTATGTATGCACAGCCATTGTTCAACTTTGATTAATGTTTGAAAACACATTTCTGTCCTTGAAACAGGGACGTGCCACAGAATTGGAATGACTTTTTCCATTTCTGTTTTTTTCTGATGTTGAGAATGTCCAGGACGTCGGTGGCTGCAGTGTCTCAGTCAACCCTACAACCCCATTAACCCTGAAATTGGTGTCAGGAAGAAGAAGAAGAAGAAGAAAAAAAAAAAAGATTTTGCACTCATGTTTTCAAATGACTCTGTGCTCCACTGTGTCACAGGGTATTTCCCAAGCACTTGCCAGCTGCTTGAACAGAGCAGGAAGCAGGCCGAGTTCCTCCTCTGTGAGAACACCTAATGCTCTACATGCTCCACGCTGACTGTACTCTCCCCCTCCTGTTTTTCCAATCATCTGCCGGGCAAGAGCAACACTCCCCTTCGCCTCCCCTCTGTACCAACCCTCAATCTCTTTCACTGTCCTGAACTCATCCTCAACACAGAGGACAAGTGTTATCATCCTGCTGCAGATGTCTCACGAAGGAGGGGGTCTCTCAAACCCCCCTACTGGCTGCAACAGCACTAAGCAGCTGGTTTCCTCCTGGCCTTTACAGTAGTACAGCCCATTAGGCTTACTGAGGAAGCCATGCCTAGTGAGAGGACCTTGAGCTGCCGTGATATCTCAGCCCCTCAAGACACCAGAGAGGAGTAAAAGCTGGAGGTCATCAGAATGACGGGACTGGACTCCCAATCTGTCTCCACTCCTTCGGTGGGGCGGGGAGGGGAGAGGGGGATGAATTGCAAGCATGCAGCTTCCCCTATGCGCAGATTAAACCCCACTGTCTAACCGAGGCTTAAAATATTGCTAAACTCCTCCATGCATGAGGCTCTGCATTAAATCTACATGTTTTATCTAGCATTCAGTGAATAAGTAGTGGGAGGTAAAGCAATTGCGAAAAAGTTTAAGCTGCTGTCAGCACGAGATTTTTATCTGGTGAAGCAAGTGTAAGAAATTACACTAAACCCTGATGTGAAGGTGTGTGCTTCAGTGTTTGACAGTGTTGAGAGTCTCACTTAAAAAGAAACACCAAACAAACAAAGTAGTTCTGGAGTTGATCTTTTCATAAAGACTCCTCGTTTGACTAGCCGACAACTTTGCTTGCAAACTGATAGAGGAAGCCTCCATCACTTTTAACTCTTTTGTGTTGAAGCAATTTGGGATCACATTAGAAAGGAAATGCGCAGTTTACATACATTTCTCAGAAACTGGGAGCTGCACAACAGAGTACACCTGCGTCATATAAAACCTCTCTTTCCACTCGACATGATAAATGGGTGCTTCTCGCTTCACCCCTTTTTCATTTTGTACCTCTGCACATTTAGTCAGTGGGTGCCCAACTTCTCATGGAAATCCTGTGTATTACTTCATCCAACAATATGCACCTGCCAGGTGGTGTTTAATGCCCAATAGGACAAATAACAATTCAAAGTAATTTTTCTACAAGCCTTACAATGGCCCGCTCTAGTTCTATGGATACACCGAATAGCTATAAGCTTGGTGATGATATATGGAACAAAAGTGTAGCACAAACTTTTAAGATGTGCATATAAAATTGAATTAAATTACACATGGGACCTCGACGTTTTTTGACCACATCTCTTCACTAGTCATTGAAATACTACTAAACAACTCAAGATAAACCGATGCCACGGTTTAAATACACAGGTTTGAAATACTTTGCTACATAATTTCCCACATCAGCACCGAGACATGCCTCAACTCATATTAGTCACTAGTCTGTCATCTCTGTTAAGAACCTTGTTTGCTAAGCAGCAAATACATCTCTTCTTTCCTGCAGCACTCATTTCATAATGACTCTGCAAGATCTAATCCAGATCCTGTGTGTGCGTGCGTGCGTGCGTGTGCGTGTGTGTGTTTGTGTGCTGCACCAGAAAAAAAATCAGAGAGGAAGCCAGATAAGAAGAACAAGGAGAAAACATTTAAAGCAGTAAAAATTTACATTTTCTGCCTGCTGGCACACACACACACACACAGAACGGAGAATACCGAGCCCGCGGAAATCCATTAGTGGAAACTGATTATCACTAAAATTAATTGAGTGTAAGGCTGCGTGTGCAAGCTTGTGCGACTGTGAGCAGTTAGAGAGATCTGGTTGTTCTTATCTCCTTTCCTTTCTCCCTCGCCCCCCTTTTTTTTTTTTAAAGAAAAACCAATCCTCTTTGTCGCTATCCTGAAAGACAGATGGAAGGTGGGAGGTGCATGATTCTGCATGGATGTATTCCAACATAAGGGCCTTAAACCCTTCGTCCAGCGGTTATGAGGTGCTGGCAGAGTCCGGATGGGCGGCATAGTCTTTCTATTTTTATCTAATCTTTAGCTGTGCTAAAATGTGCCTGACTGCATTTTTCTTCCCTTTCCTGTCAATTCCCTTGTTCCTGTTGCTCATTAAACACAGAAACTACTTTGCTATTTTGTTTACCAGTGTTGGTTTTATGGTAATGGGACAGAAGTTGAGCAGCTTTAACCAAAGATTGAGTGAAAAATTATGACTGACTAAACACCGATCTACTCAGACTTCACTGAACCTGTTCACCAGGATGAATTAAGAGATACAACATAGTAGCTCCTGTGCGCTAAGAGGGCAGAACCAGAGTTAAAAGTATATTTAAATGCAATTTTATGACACAAACTGCAATGAATGAAAAAACTAAACTTCTCTTGGGGATAGAGATGAACTAGAGATGCATTATACATTGGCACTAACATTGGTATATTAGTAATTTTTTTTTTTACATATAGGGATTGGTTTGATAAGTCAGCATTGTGGTTGTTGTTTTTTTCCATTGTGATTGTTTAATGTTGGAAGGGTAGTAAAAAATATATATAATAACATTAAATATCGGTTATCGGCCATAACAGCAATGTTAATATTGGATATAAAAATCAGCCCAAGTTGTCATATCGGTGCAGCCCTAGTTCAAACATATTGTATTTATTGGAAAATAATAAAAAGCTATAATAGAATGGGGAGATAATCTTACCAACAGAGGCTGTAATTTAATTTACAGTCACAGTAACTGTTTACTTTTAATAACACCTTCATGTACAAAGGAAGGTAGAAACCTACTAGGTAAAATGTTCCCAGATGCAAGAAATACTTGACCCAGAAGAGTCATTACCAGATAAATACATTATTTTATTCTGAATCCTTTTAGTTAACAAAATAAAAGCAGCAACCTGAAAAACAACAAAACTGAAAATGAAGGAATATCCTTACTGCAAAAACTCAATAAACAGACGAGTCTTTTGCAGCATTCAAAATGTTCTCTGGTTGAATAATTAACCAGCTTGCATTTCACTCTGTTTTGGTATTCACATAAGAGCATATTTAATATTCAGACTGAAGTCCAGGTTTTGTACATACATTGCCAGTAATTTAGCAATCCTTTGTTTGTTTTATGGTTACAGCAAGAACCTGAAGAAAATGAAAATAATGAGTTTTACATTTTTACTTTTCTAAGTCCCTGCAACATAAAAAAAAAACACATTTTAACATACATCTCAAAGCCATCAAAGTCAATTTCATACAACTGCTTAGTTAATGCACACAAATCTTAAGTTAACTTATTTTGAGATAGAGCTGTGGATGAAGAAAATCTTTTTTTTTTCTTTCTTTCATGTCAAAATTGGTCCTATTTTGACAGGCAACTAAGCTTTTTGGCATTCTTACCATGTTTTCTCTGCCTCCCAAGAGTATTCATAGTTTAAGTTTTGTTGTTTATTTAACATTTGGCAGAGGAACGGTTATGAGAAATCAACCATCTGGCTATAAATATGCACAGTGGTGGTGCTGCAATGTTTAAAAATAAACGTTAAATGGCATTAAAATTACATAAATGACATAAAAAAATATGAAAAAAGAAACATGTGAGGGCTCCCTAAGATATAAGAAAAAAGAAAACAAACAGCATTATAATGGATGGAAATGTAATGGCAAGTACATCTGGAACTGTCTATAAGAAATAGAAAGCAGAGATAAAGTTCTTACTATACCTTTTTTTGTTGAAATATTTATAGGGGAAAGATATACTGCACAGGATGAGGGCCTGTAACAATATTTTTTCATTGTGTACTACTAGTGCAGTCTATTGGTAAATAACCATCTTCTGGATGAAAGAGTGCATAGATTCCTACAATCAAGGAAACATGCTCCCATTTTGAACTAACCTATGCAAAGTTTGCATTTTGTGTTTGTGCTTGTGTGGATTTTATCCAGGTGCTCCACTTTCTCTATGCAAACAATCTGTCAACGTGCAGATGGGAACGGGGACAAAGAAGGGATGTATAATAATTACAGCTGTCAGGATATCCAAACCCCAAAATATTTCTCATCAAAATGAATTCTGTCTCATTAAAGGCTCACTAGCTGCTGGAAGCATGTGACTGCATCTAGAGAAGCAAGTGTAAGCTGTTATTATAAGCACCAGGTGTGGATGTGTGTGCTCTAATCTGGACAGATCTATACTTAATTTGAAGTAAGAAAGAACGACCTCCTTGAGATAGCGCTAAGCAACACAAACATAAGCTGGTGTTAGCTGGGCTGTCTGCACATGTAGCTATGCAGCCTGCAGTCAGCTGCTTAACAAGAGTTCTTGTGCTTGTCGGTCTGTGTTACATGCAGTTGGAGATGGCTCTACTCATTCTTCCACTTTTTCTTGCATCTCATATAAAATACTTTATACCTAAGAAAGGTGAGAAATAAAGTCATAAAAAAAATCTATCTAGAAACAAGAAGCCAGCCCACAGGACCAGCTTACACTTCTGAGATTGTGCAGATCCTTTTTTTTTGTAACAAAAAGAAAAAAGGGGGATTATTTACTTTCCACAAAATATAGGAGAAATATCCACTTGATCATTATAGGGTTGTCCTGTGAGCTCAATACTCCTCCAAAATAATCCTTAATGTACTTTAATGACAAAAACGTTTTTAAATTCCATTCATGAAATTCAACTAAATCAACTTTAAATCAGACATAATGTATGAAGTATGATGAAGCAAAAAAATTTGTTCATATTGATATCGTTACAATATGCCATAAAATGTAATTTCAGCTGAAAAAGGGCATTAAAATTAACATTGATAGTAATGGAAAGTACCTCAAATCACAGAAGGACTCGCTGGATGCAAATGGACAAAGCAACAAGACCAGAGAGTGTATTTGCTTCAAACCCCAAAAATTAGAAAGGCAGCAAACAATGTTATCCTCACGTCTCATTGCTGTTTCAGGTCATGAAACCATCAGAATAGATTTTCTATCACACAGTGTGATATGTGATCCACATTATTCATTCCTATCGAGGACGTGCCTGAAGGCTGCAGACGTTTAAACCGGTTTTACTTTCCGCTGCCGCCGTTCCGCACCATACGAGTTCGCATGCAGCCACGACGGAGGGTCGAATCCGTGACCTTTCGTGTCAGAAGCAGAACTCCTCTGTGTATCAATCAGCTAAATGCTCCGACCGCCGAGTCTCCTGTTTTAGCTGAGGCTGCAGGAAAGCT
Organism: Poecilia latipinna; assembly: GCF_001443285.1. Taxonomy (NCBI): domain Eukaryota; kingdom Metazoa; phylum Chordata; class Actinopteri; order Cyprinodontiformes; family Poeciliidae; genus Poecilia; species Poecilia latipinna. Next base: position 449,035 of record NW_015112781.1, on the reverse strand, counting down.
TCGACACAGTACGTGACACATGCATCTGTCTACCTAACAGAAGATGACATGGGAAGAAAAAAAATATATATATATATATAATAATAAAATGTGTCCCGAGGCTTTTAGGAATGCTATGAGAAGCGGACTGGATGATTTCCAAACATGGTGCATTTACATACGTTGGAAAAGAAAATCCAAACAAATGGCTCCCTCTGCCTATTTTAATTCAATTAATGTTGAGTAAATTAAAAGAAGCTGACAGTTTTATTGGGACTAATACCACAGTGTAATCCAACCAGCCAACCCTCTCACTGTGTAATCTTCAGTGTAAACCTTCACGGGCAGGTCTCCTCGTATGAAGCTAAAGCCCATTCCTCAGCATAGCAGTAATCCCACTAAGGCTCTTAGAGAGAGGAGTGATTTTTCTTTTTCCAGAATGAAAGGAAGAGGCTTTATGACTATTACAGGCTCACTGCAGACGAGAGCTAATAAATAAACATCTCACAAATCGACTTAAGATCTCGGGGGTTGCAGAAATTGCAAGCAGGTGCTTTAGAAATCTGACTTGAACTGCAGCTCCATCTGGGAGATCATGACTCATTGCCTCCATGCCCCCCCCCCCTCCCCACCTACCCTTGTTCTCACCGGCATTCCACATTTACTCACACTGACGTTCCAGCACTCCTCCTATCCTTTCCTTTCCAAGTACATCTTGGAACGGAACAACAATCCCAAGCATGTTGTTGAAAGTTCTTTTCTTTTTTTTTTAGTTGTTCATAAGACAAGATCAGTACTTAAAAGGGTTTCTAATATAGAAACATGAGTCTGACATGTTGCACAATATATTCGCTCAGTATTTTGTCAGGGCTGTTTTTGCATACAGCCTGAATGGAGCATCACAAACACAGAAGAGAAGCCTCTCTATGGACACAAAGTCAGGCCAGTTTGCCTGGCATTGAAGCATGGTGACACCACGGGTTTATCCAAGCAGGTATTGGTACTTTTGCCCTTGCATGTAGCTTAAAATAAATCCAGCATTTCCATCTTTTATTTTATTTTTTTTCCAAAAAGACAACAAAGGCTGCTCATGAGTGCAGTTGTAGACACTATTTCAGCAAGAAAATCAATGGTTCACATCCCACCATGTAGTGTATATGTTCTCCATGTTTTTTTTGTTTTGTTTTTTTTTTTTTTCTGAGAACTCTGGCTTCCTCACACATGCATGGCAGGTTAATTAGTCACTCTAAGTTGCCAGTAGGTGCATTAGTGATTGCATGCATTATAAATCTAAGTGCTTTGAGAGCCAAACATTATGTTTAAGCTGTTCTTGATCATTCTTTGCAAGATAATCTGTGTTTGTGGAGACTCTTGGAGAACTGATTCCAGCTGCATAATACTCACAAAGTTGAGAGAATCTATGTCGCTTGTGCATCTTTTACCTTGTTTCCTTCCACTAAACTTTCCATTAATATGCTGGACACAGAACACTTTGAACAATCAGCTCTTTTAGCTATGATGTTTTGGGATTAAAAGACTGTCTGCCAGACTGCTGTCAGGTCAGTAGTTTTCCCCTTGTTTGCATTGACATTTCTTTATTTCTGTTATAATAACAAAAATAACTTGTAATTGGTCTTGTGCAATAATCTAATCTTCTGAAAATTTTGAATTGTGTCTCACGTTTAAGCTTACTTTCTTAGATAAATTAACTTTTTGATTACACTAATTAACAGAGATGCACTTGTACATGAATACTCCAACCTCAGACAAGATCAGAGTTGAGAGAGAGAGAGAGAGAAAAAAAAAGGTCAAGTTCATTAAACGGAGTCTCCTGTTAATACTCAGGGGAAAGGGTGGGCTTGGGAGCAGCCGGTGGCTCAATGATCTGTCATTCTCCTCCTCTCTCATCCACCTATTGACGCACACAGATGAATCGAAATCTCACATTTGCATCCCCACGCCCAAGCGGTATGCAGAGATACGACTCATGCATGCATCCCACTGGTTTACATCCATGATTGCTAAAAGATCCAGCGCTCCTTCAGGAAGCTGAATATGTATGACTCCATCATGTGGAAAAAGCTGCACGACTCCTATGAAGGACAGCTGATTTCATCCGCTGACGTGGCCAGATGGGATGTAATGATATGGGATTTGATCTCCATCTCTTCACGGAGCCAAAAAAAAAAAAAAAAAAAAAAAAAAAAAAAAAAAGAGGCCTCTGATGTCAGATGCAGGCCCGGACTTGACGCAGCGAGTCAAAATGTACAGTAAATCCCATCCTTAAGGATTGACAGTGAGATTCATGTGAAGCACCAGGATTTCCAACATATTCGTTATTTTCTAACGCCGAGTCATTACTCCTGATGACATCTGCACCAGGGTGCATTTACAAATTAAAACCAGCTGACTATCAGTATTTCAGTATTTATGGGAAGAGAAAACAGTTGCATGCGTGGATAAAACAGTTTGAAAAAAACAAACAAATAATAATAACAACAATCTAATATCACCACTCAGCGAAACAAACAGACATAACTGCAGTGCGCTGTTATAATTCACTCAGATTGGGTCGTTCTTACCTCGACGTTTTCCAACACGCAGTAGGACAATACAGCCACCAGGACGGGAATTGCGGTATGCCCCATTTTCTCGCCTTCCTCTGCGCCTTTTTATTTAAATAACCAAGTTTCTAATGTCCTATTTCTATGTGTCTATGTCTCCAGCATAAGCTGCCTGGTTACATCGGCCGAGGCGGCGGACACTGCGTTCGTTCGTCAGCGGATTGACTGCGTTATCTCCTGCGTCCTCCTCCTCCTGCTCGTTCTCGCCAGCGGGCTCTCCAATGGCAGCCCGAGCTGTTATGGGGATGAAGATTGGCAGAACCAAGCCCTGTTTCTGCGGGTGTTTGTTGGAGACTTTACTCAGGGCGACCCTTCTGTGACTAGGTCAACAGTGACATCTGGTGGACACGGCTGGAGAATGCACAACTAAAAATTAAGTCGCGTGGGTTGGAGATTAAACCTTTTGCACGTCATTTGTCTGCCATCCATCCATTCATTGGCAAATGTATTTCTAGCTGAAAAAGTTAATGTCGTGAAATCCACAGCTTTCTGGCTTAATATGATTCCCGTAAGTTTTTCTTCTTCTTCTTTTAAAAGAAATCATTGGAAATAATAAAATAATAGAGATAATAAACATTTTACACATCCCTTAAAAATGCGGTGACAAGACAAGCTTTAAAGAAACCTAATCTGGATACATCGGGAATAGATTAGGCACTTATGGTAAAGGTAATTGAAAAGTCAGTATATCGATAAATTTACTCCTTTTTGACAAGAAATAAAAAGACCTGAACAATATATTTTAATGGCTAAACAACAACAGCAATGATAACAACAACCTTTGACCAGGTATTAAACATTGTTAGTTTAATGCAACATTCTAAGCCTTAATGTAATTTAATTACTTGAAAGTAGAAAATCATCATAATTAACCAATATAAAGGCTTAAAAACATCAGTTTGTGTGTAATTAACCTATAGGTTGTGTTGTACTTTGTGAATTAAGTTATTAAAAATGAATGAACTTTTCAATAATATTGTAATTTACTGTGTGTATGATCAGAGTATGAAGGACTACAAGATCACCAACACCTGGAGACAAATCTATGCCGATGACATACGACCTTATATTACCACTGGACCACAATTCACTGGTAGTAGAGGATTTATTGCTACCAGTCCATAAAGTATATGAATTTCTGCCTAAAACAAATTACAGAAAAAGTGGTGCAAGCAATTTCTCAGAAGGCAATTTTTCCTGTGAGGGCATCTATAGAGATGTCTGTAAAAACACAATCAGGCATCTGCAGCTCCTTAAAAATGGTTCTGCCAGAATTCTCATTTTACACTGGACCTTAAGTCCCTTCACCAGCTCTGTGTTGGTAAAAGCATCGCATTAAACATCCTGTTGGAGCTTACTGAACGGTCTTAGGCCTAAAAAACAGTTCAAAAACCCATTCAGGCCCCACAAGATCTCATTATTCTGTGTCCCCTCAAGGAGAATTGAACAGTAGGAGGCAGTATTTATTTATCTATCCTCCCCAGGTCTGGAACCAACTGTCTGAAAACCTTGCCAACTTAGGAAACTATTGTCTTCTTAAAATCAAGACATAAACATTTCTGCAGCACACCCAGAGAGGAGAGGTCAAAGAATGCTTCATCATTTCTAATGTGAGCTATTTTATTTGCTTAAATTATACGAGATTATGTCACATAATTTTTTTTGTTATATTTGTCTTTTTGCTGAATCAAGGTTTTTGTGTTTCTGATCCTTTGTTCTTTCTTTAAAACATATTAAATAAATGTATAATAATAGTGCTTTACAAATAAGCCATCCATCCATCCGTACATACATACAGCCATTCAAATGCTTAATGGCATCTGACTCATTTAACAAAAGATCATACAGAATACAGTTTGAATGTAAAATTGCACTGAACAGAACACAAGCAAAACATGTAATTAAGAGAAAAAAACATTTATTAAATGAAGTAGATGTGCATGAATCTAATGCAAATATGCAGATGAGCGTAAGTGCAGAAAAATACCTCTCAAACTACAATTGAACACAAAAGCAAATCATACAGAGCAAAGAGAAAATTAGAGACTTGAAAGAAAAAAGCTACTTCGAAGAGTAAATATTTCAGAATATTTTCTACTTTTCAGATCAACCACACAACTATTAGAACATGTTTCATTATTTTGAGACAAAACAATTTCTCTGAGTTTAAAGAAATAACCTTTGTTTTACACTCAGGTCGATTTGCTCTGGTTGTTTGAAGACACATGCTTCATCTTTCCAGCTTTATAAATGCAATAATGAAAGACATTGACATCAGAGCTGAGGGAGGGTCTCAGATGTAACATTACAATTTCATACAAAAGCAGCTTTTCCTGCTTTGACCTAATAATAAACTGAAGTGTTTTCAGTGGGATGCACATAAACACAATAGGGAGTAGTTGGGTCATCAGTCAGAGGAGAAATGACAAGGCTTCACTTGATCAATACACCAGACCTTGTTAACTGAGTCACAGAAAAGCAACTATTCTTAATATAAAGAGACAGCGCGCCCAGAGGACAAGTAACGTCTCAGAACTAGATGATGGGAGGGAAAACAAGGCCACATGCAAACACTGAACAGCTCACTGGGACTGATGAGTCTTTAAATTAAAGTTTGAGAGTTACACTGGAAATCTAGTCGATGCATTTGTTACTTTTAGGCTGGAATATTGTAGCTTTTTATTATCAAGACGGCCAACAGGGGAACCAAGATTTTTTTTTTTTTTTCTGTTCATTTATTCCCTGTTAAATTTGTAACAGAATTTAAAATTCGTTGTTAAACGGGACTGGCTCCTTCAAACTCACCCTGTGGTGCCCCAAGAGGAAGTAATCCATTAACATTGAACATTGAACACAGTCTGCTGATTTCTTTTGACAACCCTTGCTTTTTTACCAGTTGGGCATTATATGATTTTCTGAATCTGACTGTATTACATTAACTTTGCATAGAAATACACTGCTTTGAGTATTGGCCTGGCTTTATTGGAATTATTGAGTTAATTCTCACTACTGATCAATAAAGGCTACGATTTAAGACTTAAATAATCAGCCATCCATGCTTTATAATCAGGTTTTGGTTGCTGAACCTTCCTCCACAGTCAGCACCTCTTGCTAAAAGAGACTGTTCGGAATTTGAGGAGTTGGCTTGACTCGCGGCAGGTATTGTGGGCGGGGCAAAGGTGTGTGAGAGAAGATTTCAGGTAGTTTAATGCTCTTAGCTCTTTGACACAGGAAGAGATTTCGGTTAATCTCTGAGGGACTGCTCGTATTAATTTTTTTTTTAATTTGATTTGACTCCCCCTTTGGACGAAAGATACGGTTTTCCTGTCGGGTTTCAGTTGGGTCTGGTCTTCAAAGATGAATTCTGCCGCATATCGCGTAAGTTTGTCGCACCTGACGCAAATAATTGTTTTGTTTTTATCTTGTCGCTGTCACTGTTGCTATGAATCGCTCCCCTCACAAAGTTTTGGCGCGGTAAAGTTTGCCGGGGGGGTCTCCTGTTTAAGCTCAGCGTTTCAGACGGTGCGGACTGGTTCTTACAGTAAACACGTCTGACAGTTTTTCTCCCAGCAGTTTATTCCCCACAGCGAAACTGCAGGTTGACACCCTTGGTGTGCTTCCGGGGGCCTCACCTACCACATAGATAAATGTCATTCATTTGTCCACATTTATGTCAAAGCGTATATGAAATTTTGTCATTTACGAAACCATCTTTGAATAAAGTGTATATCTATACTTATGGAGATTGATTATTCACATTGCTCATAATATAATTGGATAAATAGGATTTGGTGTCAGATGAGGTGCGAGTTATTCTGTTTCAGTCGATGCTAATTTATTTTTATTGAATAAATTATGTTTCATCTCAGATATTTGTGTCTTCTCTCTAGTGGAATTAACTTTTTTCGATACCTCCTGGTGTTTAGTTAGCATTCTTAATACACAGGGATATATATATATATATATATATATATATATATATATATATATATATATATATATATATATATATATTATTTTGAGTGT